>NC_072731.1:108068425-108314524 GCF_026930045.1 Uloborus diversus
CTATATAACACAAAATATAATCGTAAACAAAGTCTAATGTTCTAATAACTTTAAATATGATCAAGAAAGGAATTGATTTATTTTTAAATCAAATTTGAGTTTCAGAAAATGTTTAAAAACTATCATACGTGCAGTAAAATATTCAAAATCACAGCAACTACTCGGAGTTTTGCTATAAAGCAATCGCTACAACTTAGCAACTAAAAGAAATTGCAAAGTCAATATCAACGAATATTGGTATACAAATTATGATTTCAAAATAAACACTGTTATTTTACATACATTATCGATGACAAAGAAAACTACATTTTGAGGAAAAGGGAATGAGTAATATAACTAGCACTTACCTTTAACTTGGATTACAGCTGAGCAGTCCTGCCTCAGCACACCCGAAAAATAACTAACATGGCTGTCGATACCTTGAATTCATTAGTTTCTCTTTCTGTACGAAAAGAAACACCTTTTGCGCAATCTAAAACAATTTTACAGTTTTTCTCTGTTATTTAGCAGAGCAGTATTAAACTGTAAGAAAAAACAATATATTACTATAAAAACAACAATTATTTTTTGCAGTGTACCACCAGTAACGATTCGGGAGCTTCGATTGGCGCTGCAAGACGAATGGGCAACAATGCCTCAACAGCTCATTGACACCCTCATTCTCAGTATGGGCAGACGCTGTGAAACCTGCCTAGCAGTCGAAAGAGATCATATCCCCTACTAAAGACCGGATGTTTCTTGCTGGACACCCATCACACGGATGTTTCGGCCTTCAGTCGCATTGCGCTCCATGCTACTTTTTCAATAAAGCTTCTTTTTATCCCTCTGATTTTATTTTAGTAAGTGTTGCTTACATTACACATGTCCTTACGTATTTGGGATCTTACGGTATTAAATGTGTTGATTTGGAAAGCTTTTGTACAAAGTTATATAGAAAAAAAACGTCTCGTCCTTAATTTTTGCACACCAGTGTATACTAGTGTTCGCCCAGTGGTCTAAACTCGACCATATTCATAAATGAATATTTGAGAAAACTTGATTGAATTTAACTATTTCCAACATTTTTATTTCTACTCTTACTCATGTTTACTGCATATCGGGGGAAACGTACAATTTTTATATGTACATACAATATGTTTATCTCAAAATAAAATGGATGAAAGATGATATTTACGTAATGAAGTCTTTTCTTCTTTGAAAGAGCATGCTTAAAAACATGGGCTCCAGTCATTTTTTAAATAGTTTGAAAACAAATTAATATTTTTAACAAATATTTTAATTGGTGCGCAGATTGAAATTAATTTTTTACGCTTCTGCACATTGCATTAAAAGCGATGAAATGCCACTGATGCCATTAGCGCACATCGCAAATTATCATAATCTGGAAACGCGGTTGACAGCAAAGCGCAAACTTTTAGAGCGGCAATGGAGAAGTACGCCAAAGTACATCACTTATAACGTCATAAAGAAAGTGCCTTATTTCCAGAATCGGACTTTTAAAAAAATTTTTAAAAAATAACTGTTGTGAAAAGTTTTTTCTGGCTCCACGTACTTTTTTTTTTTTGCTTATTCTATCAATTTCAGTGACTAAAACTAGTATTTTTGACTGTAGGAAACAACCCCATTGAGAAATTTGTGTGGTCTTCAAACTCTTGGCTTGAACAATTTTATTTTAGATACCATGTTGCCTTGTGCTAACCCTATTCAAATAGATATTTTTCTACTCTTTGTTTACGTATACAAAGGAAAAACATTTTCTCCTTGGCAATGGAAACAACAAATTTGACGCTAATGGATAAAAATCGCCAATTATCAAATTTTCGAAATCTTCCCGTATGAAATGAAGCATCAAAACTCAATTTATACGTCAAACTTCTGTATGAACAATATTACTTATAAAACGTGTACTAGTATTGAGTAAGATGCTTCTTCGTCATTAGAAATGTAAATTTCCAAGTAACAAATGAACGAACTCTACTCGTGGCAACTGTCCATTCGAAAACACTGGACGTCGCAACAATAGTTCATTTTTTTAAAAAAAAGGTCGTCTTTGTGATTTGTTTATGGTTAAGAGCGGTGCATATTTGATGTCAGATTTCCCAACATTTTCGACACTCTCCCCCTTTGTCACAAAGTTTCGCACTTCACCATGCCCCATCTTCCTGTTTCCACATGTCACGCTGTTCTTCATAACGTTCCTATTACAAAAGGCTTGTTGCCACATTTTCCCTATTGAATGTTCCTCTTGTCATTTCGTTCCTCTCCCTTATCACAAACTGTTACTATTTCGTGAACTCCACCTTAAAGCAGGACTTCATTCGTGGACTGCCCTATTTTGTGGTAACCGTAAGTAAATATACATTTCCTTACTCTTTGTTTTCGTAAGCAAAGAAAAAACATTTCTCGCGCTGCAATTGCGGTGTCAAAAAATTGACGCCAATAGATGAAGAACGCCAATTTCCCAATTACCGAAATCTTTCCGAGTGAAATGATGCTGCAAAACTCAGATTGTACGCAAAACTTCTGGATGAACAATATTTCGTTTTAAAAGTTAAATATTATTGATTTAGTGCCCTTGACCTCTGCCATTAGAAATATAAAATTTCAAACAGTGAAGGGAACGAATTCTATTTGCTACATTAAAAATTGTCCGTTAAAAAACACTGGACGTTGCAATAATAGTGCAATTTCATTTTTAAAAAAATCGTGTTTGTGATTTCTTTACGGTTTAGGGGATAACTGAATAATGCATTTTTCAAAATTTTTGATCCCTCTCCCCTTTGTCACAAAGTTTCACACTTCACAATACCACTTTTTCCCATTACCACACGTCACACTGTTTTCATAAACGATCTTATCAAAAAAAAAAAAAAAAAAAGGCTTGATGTCCTTCTTGTCATTTATTTCTTCTCCCTTGTCACAGGGGGGGGGAGGATTCATTCGTAGTCAGCTCCTTGCAAATAGACATTCTTTACTCTTTTTTTACGAATGCAAAATAAATGTATTTCTCGCTGTGGCATTCGTGCCAGCATTGGATAAACTTCGCCAATTTCATAATTTTGGAAGTCTTCCTGAATGAAAACTCCTTTAATACATAAAACTTCTGTACAAACAATATTTTTTGTAAAAGTAAGCATGACCGTTGCCGTTATAAATATAAAATTTCCAGCAGTCAAATGAACGAATTCTACTTGCAGCAACATATAATTGCCCATGCAAAAACACTGAAAGTCGTAATAATATACGCCAATTTTATCAAAAGTTTCACCTTGAGATCTGTTTGTAGTGATAGCAACTGCATGTATTATTGGGAGCTGTGTATGTATGTGTGTGTGTATGTGTTTTTTCCCCAGAAGGCGATTTTATTGAAACTGATAGTCCTCCCTCATTTCGGAAAATGATTTACTTAAATATTAAAATCGAGAAAACATAATCAAAATAAAAATATTTTAAATTCCCGTAGTTACCCAAAAAGCCTGAATAATAAAAACAAGTGCAAGTATTTCATTTATTTACGCTCAAGCGAGAAATGGCAACATTACAATATTATCCAGCAATTTCTTCACGCGAACTATGTCGCGTGAAAAAGCAAAGAAAAATGAATTGTCACCAACTTTTAATTGCTTCTAGCGCTTTTTCTAGCGCTCTAGCGGGTTGGCATTTTCGAACGGTAAACCGGGTAGAACGTATTTTATAGTATTTTGCAGGAGGGCTTTCGAACCATATCAAGCTCGGAGCGCTAAAATGCCTTTTTCATGCAGAAAGAGATGTTTAAAAAACCAATTAAAACTTAATGTTTTACGCTTCCAACAATTAATTTCAACAATGGAAAAGAGATAAAATTAAAATTTTTGAGTTTCGCTAACTAAAAAACGCTTATAACTTTTTTTGTAGTGGATTTAGGTTATTGAACCTTGGGCGCCCTGACAGTTTCTTCGTTTGGAGTATTTTTAACCACCTTTTTCACCATGTCAAATTTGAAAAAATTGGAGCATCCGTTCGCGTAGAAAGGGCCATTTTGGACGAAAATGCTTTTTTAATTAATATCTCCGTAAATTACCGTTCGATTTCAAAAATTTTAATTTTAGGCACTAAAACTCGGCAATAGCTCCTGAACAAAAAAAGAATGAAGGAAATCGGTTCACAAACAGAGGAGGAATCGGTACCGAAAGAAAACTGCTTGCCTATTAATATATAAAGATATATATATTAGTAAATATCTAAAAACCGGGTTATCTCGTTTCAATGATAAAGAAAGCAATCACTATTTTTGCATTAATATATAATTTAAAATTATGTTTAACTTTAAGATTACAGAAACAAGCTAGTTTTTTGTCCTTATCTTAAGTATTATTTTTCTCTATGTATACCACAAACGTATGCGTAAACATTTATAACTTTCTTACGGTATTAAAATGTTGCATACGGTCAAAAATGACCCATGTTGCGATTTTCAGTATTACCAAATTATAATCACATTTCATCTATGTTTGTGACGTAATAATACATTAATCTTACACTTTAAATACATTTTTGTGTTTTAATACTGTTAAAAATTGTTTTACAGATAAGTTTCCATAACCATAACGGAGTATGAATTTAATGAGCATTTCTGCATTTCCCAAATAAAAATGTAGTTGTTAAAAACATTCAGTTTTGAAAATTACTGTAAAATTTCAAGCAATAAAAATGTGAAGTAAATTTTTTGCATAGAATTTATTTTTTTAGTTGGTTTGACAGCAAAAACAAGCCAATAAATGCGTCCAGTTCAGTGCGATTCAAACTCGTCCAACTGTCACCGAACATTTTATTTCCTTCTATGTTACTATTTTCTAGTATAATATTTACAATAATAAGAGGAAAAAAACAATATGAACGCAAAATTGTCGTCGTCGTTTTTTGATGTGGCGAATCTTGTAGGCCCTGAAGTTATGTTCACGATATTTTCTTCTGCCTTCCACATGACACCGGTGGTTCTTAATTTCGCTCAGTTATATCATCTCTGCTAAAAAGACTTTTCGTCTGAATCGTCGATTGGTGACATTCGTCATCTGTGTCGTCATTGGATATTAGTTCGCTTCAGAAAAATGATCATCGATTTTTGATACTAATTCTTCGTCCGACACTGCAGGCATCAATTATTCGATTAGATCTTTAGTAAATCCGCGACTACGATAAGTCATATCGTAAACTTTGAAGATGTTCTAACTGAACACGAAGAAATACCGAAAAGTCAATGCAATTCGGTTACAGAAACGAAGGAGACTAAGAACATCAAAATACACATAGTGGTATTTACTGTGGCACTAAGAGCACTAAAAATGCACAAAAAACTAAAACAAACATGAATTTGTTGCCAGAGCGATAGTAATTGAAAAATATATTGAAAATTGTGCAACTTTATCTTCCCACTCATTAAACTTTTACATGAATCAAAAATGACACGATCAACTTATGTTCTACAATTTTTACTGGGAAAAATATCATATTTAAAAATATTTAAAAATAATGCACATAACTAAATATTTACAGTGAGTTACTTTAACCCAAAAGCAGTCCGACTCCGATTTCCACTCGGAGTTTCAAAACCTTCCTCTTACGATTATTTTACTTCAAAATCAGTCCGACTTTGACTCTGCAGCCCTGCCACAAATTAAGGTTGTGGAGTCGGAAGAAAATGACCGACTCGGGCCTTCGACCCAGACTCCAACTCCTTTACCCAAAAAGCATTCCGACTCCGATATCGACTCGTTTCCTTTACTCCAAAATCAGTCCTACTCCAACTCCGGCTCTGAAACCATGAAACAAGTTAAGCTTGCGGAGTCGAAAAAAAAAGCCTACTCCTACTCCGGGAAATTTAGAGGCTTAGTCTCTGATTCCGAACTCGCAAGACTAGCAAACAGTAACCAAGCTTACAAAAGTAGCAGATAGTACGCAGTCCAAATCTTTTAATAAGGACTGATTTCGGATGAATTATATTTTGAACTGTTTCAGCACAGACCTAATGTAAATATTTATTTGATTTGTTGATATAATTATCTTGAATTTCGACTATTAAACGTTGATTGTTTTCCAGAAGGTTTTTAGAATGTGTCTCTCTTCCTGTTTTACTTATCTACGACGTAAAAAAATAGTCGACAGTCAGTAGTATCTCTATATTTTGGTAAAGTATGCCCATCTCTGTCCAATTTAAATGAATATGTATTGTGGAAAAATATCGTCTGCTTTCACACACAAAAAGCAAAGATCGACCAAATGTTGTGAGTATGCGAAAGTTTTCAGCCTGAATAATTGTGATATATTTTTATGCTGTGCATCGTTGTAGTTAAATTAAGTACGTGTGTGTGTTTTTGAAAAAATAGCATTGAAACTTTGTCTTTAAGAGGTATAAGAAGATTAACAGAGTTTTGATTAATGGTTGAAAAATAAGTTCTTGAAGGTATCGTTTTTGATTATTGTTACTGGCATAGGCAACGCCGCGAACCTTTTGTAAGTTTTAAATAAATTACGGATACAAATACAAGCCCATCATTTCGATTCCCTCTCCCCACTTCTTTCCGGTTTTTAAAATATAATGTAACTGTGCATTTTTTATGTATTTTGACGTTTATTCCATGAAATGACCGGCATGTACAAATATATATTTAAAGTGTTCTGTTATGGACAGAAAATTTATAGATTCTTACATCTTGTAATCAATGTTTTGAAAGTATTTCATGCACAGGCATACTAGTATTTAAATTAAATCTTAAAAGTAACAAATATTTATTCTTAAATCTAAAACTTGTTCTAAACGCATCTGTTGTTCACAGGAGCGTGGCGAGAAGCTACTCGCCAACAATGCAGATGTACACAAAATACTTGAGAGTCGTCAAAATAATTACTAGTTAAGTAAAACTGTTTTTATGGAACAAAAATGTTATTTGCACTCATGATATGCAATATTACATTTATAGGTAAAATCAGTACAAAAATTTAAAAATTATAGGCAACTGAGAGATAAGTATTTGTTGAATGCATATGTAAATGGATACCTTAGTTGCCAATTCGATTAACTCCACTTTAAAAAAAAAATCCTTATTTCTGCTTTAATAGTGCTTAATCAATGCTTAGAATGTGAATTTATGTTACTTGGTCTGTTCTTTTACTTCTTTTACCAGACTTTTTAGTTCAGTACATTTCTGATCCTGCGATGGCGGAAAATGGAACACGAGGGCCCATTCACTCCAATAGATAACACTATCTTCTTCATCAATTTTCTCGACATTTTGTTTTTTGGAGTTATAGATTTGGCAAGTGAAGCACCCATATATGTTATTTTTTCACCATTTAGAAATTAAAAAAAAAAAAAACATTCGTACATACCTGTGAAAAGTTACTGGACCTCCTGGCGCTGCTTTTTCTTCACAGTTTATAATACTGCAATAGTGTACCAATGCAATAAATCTAATTTTTTCCTTCTATAATTAAATGTTTATAGCATTCATGACTTCAGCTAATGAAAACTTCTTCAGCGGTTCCGGTCAAATTGAAATTGCTCTCCATGTGACATGGTACTGTTGCCGTATCACGATAGGCGATTGTTGTTTTGTCTCTCACGTGTAGTGGGGAGCTCATGTCTCACACAAGGTGAAAAATTGCTGCACAAAAGTGCGCCGATCTTTATTGAATTAGTCCAAGCATTGCTGCGAAAACTGTTTCCGACTCTGATTTTGCTCGGAATTCGGCAAATTCGGCATCCATCTAGCACAGAACTTTCGCAACTCCAATTCTTTGCGCAATTTGCGCTAGATAATGTGCACCCTTTTCTCCTACATCTTCACATCCTCAACTTTCTCGTTCATCTTCAATCGTCTACTCTCCAATACAATATTATGCATTTTTTTCAAAAAATTTTGAGTATGGTTGCGATTTTTGGCAGTAATTAATTTGGGTCATCTTCGAGAGCCGTGTGACCTCGCTTAAATTTAACAGCCCACTTTGTAAAGGATGAAATAGAAGATGTAGAGTCACCGTAATCATTTTTCAACTTGGTATGGATGCCTTTAGTAGTTAATCCATCCAAAACAAGAAATTTTATGACTGCACAATAATAAAGTTTTTTCATTTTAAAGATAAACACGTAGGACATCTACTGCGAAAGTTTGTGTAAATAAATTACTTGACATAACAAGTTAAAACTGTAGTCGTACGAACTACAGGCAAATGCACCCAGGTAAGAATCATGTATTTTTACTGTTTGGATCGTCATTTCTGTCAGACCAAGAACTTTCACCTTACCCTCGTATATACAGGCTGCCACCGAATGCCGTGTACAAACATGAAAGGGAAGTAGATAACACGATGACACACAAGCAATAATTATTTCGGGACATATGGCCGCAAACACAAGGCTGACCTGCTACATGCACGCGAAGCAAGAAACAGACTGATACCAAACAGGTTACAAATCTGTTAAACAAAGACGACATTAAGAAACATTTCAGTTTTTGAGAAAGGCTTAAAACTGTTGCTAAAATTTAAGGCCCGCAGCTACATAACATGCATCGTGATTACAGCGAACGAGTCAGTCTAATGAAGAGCCATTTTCGCAAGATTTTATCGAATGCAGCGTTGTTGTTGTGACGTTTGTATTACAATCACAGACTGAAAATTTTAGTAACAGCTTTAAAACTTTCTTTAAAATTAAAATTTTGTGTCAAGTTGTTTTAGTGAAATAAATTTAAAACCTTTTTCACATCCATCAGTTTTTGGTTTTGTGTACAAGAAACGCTTCAGCATTGCCTTTGTGGCCATATGTTCCAGCATAATTCTTATTGTTTATCGTGTTCCGTAATTAGTCTACAAATTATTTCAACGCATTGGAGGACACCTTGTATATAAATATATATGTATGTATGAAAAACATTTTCAGCTAACAAAAACCGGCTTAAATTTCACAAGTTAAGCAAATTAAAAACGACATGATTTACTACAAGAATGGTTCGTTGCATTATGTCGTTTTGGTTTAAACAAGGCTGCACAACGAAAAGTCTATGAAACAGACGCATATGTAATACTAGCATTCCCGTACCCGGCATTGCTCGGGTAATGAACTTAGCAGGGGTTAACAGTGCTTGGTGCACCAAGTTTCGAAAATCCCCTATAATAATTACTTATTACCTATAATTTTTTCTAATTTTGAGAGGATCCCGGAGCTTCTGGACTCCATATATATATGCCCTTGTCCTTAACCGATCTTCAACTGTTATTAACGATCTTTTAGAAGTATTGATTATCTTTGCAAACACAGGACATCCACATTTTATTGTCATACCTATGTTTAAGCAAGAACTCCTTTGTATACAACATTTTTAGTTTTTTTTTCTGGTGCTAAAATTATTAAGCTGCTTGATGAACTGACTTTGGAGCAAGCTACATAACATTGGCCGTGTGAAAGAAAGTCTTCTCTTAAATCGGTCCCTGTTACTTTTAATGTCTGTCCTTGTGACTTATTAATGGTTATTGCAAAGCAAACTTTAACAGGAAACTGCACTCTTCTAAATTCAAAAGGACAGTCCACCTGTGATGATGTTCTTAAAAACTTCGTTTCTAGTTTTGAAAAAATGGAAACAATAGACAGAAACATTATGATTTGACCTGAGAAAAGCCTCAAAGAACCACGTGAGATACAAAAACAATATCAAATTTATAGTTCACTATCGACCAAAAGTTGAGATGAAGTACTGAATAATGATTTGAATGGAGGAAAGCCTTCGAAAATAAGGGATTTAAATTTCAATGACAGGTTTTAATTTTGCAGAAATTAAGAGGTTTTAATTAATTTCTCCCGAACTAATTGAGATTTCGAAAAATCCTTTTTTAGTGGTTAGTTTTGTAATCATGCGGACATGCCTGCCAAATTTCAAGTCTGAAGCTTCAGCGGTTTCGGCTGTGCGTTGATAATATATATTTATATATATATATATATATATATATATATATATATATATATATATATATATATATATATATATATATATATAATATATATATATATATATATATATATATATATATATATATATATATATATATGTTATCTTAGGACATTAATTTTTATATATTAAGATATATATATATTAGGGTGGTCCTTATTTATATGGGAAAAATTTTTTTTCGGAATTCAACAAGTGACGCCCCCTAGTTTTGTTACACTGTAATAAAAAGTAACGAGTGCAAAATTTGAACTCGATCGGTCAATAATAACACGTGCCCCTAGGCCGTTGAACTTTAACACTTTTGATAATTTTCTCACAAATCTTCGAGTTTTTACTTCAGACCCAGTACACCGTTTCTCCTAGATTTGCAAAATATTTTTACAGTGAGATAGCACTAAAATTAATCTTTTTAATTACATTATATCATCTAAAGATGTTACGTTGAATAAGAATGAAATAATGCTTTAGAAACTTTCCTTAATCGTACGCTTTTCTCAATGTATCTTAATAGTGTGTATTTTTTTCCCGATAGTGTTAGACGCACTGTAAAATCAATTGTTTTTGTGACTCATATTTGGTAAATTTGTTGTGAAATTCTTCGATTAATTGTGCTCCTCTTTCAATTGTATTCAAAATTTTCAGTATTTTAACAATCTCTCTTCCATTTAAATAGCTTCCTTCATTTTGCCGTAAATCAGGATCAAATAGGAAAAACTCTTTAAGTATTTGTAACTTATCCAAACATTTTTATTGGCTCGTAATTGATTCTCTTAAGAGAAAGATCATTAATAAAAAAGCATTCCAAATCATCTACTGTTATCTGAAATTTGTTAAACAGTCATCAGACACGTCTTCCTTATCATAAACATTTTTTGGACTAGTCATTTCCTATCTTCAAAGTTAATTCCTTCATCCAATACGGACAAAGCTACTAGTTAATCCCCTAAATACGATAAGAGAGTTATAAACTTTCCAATCACTGCTTCTGCTGCATGTTTGTCGCCATTTTGTACGCTGCTAGTTTTTCAGACATATTATATTATTCAAAGGAGCCTCGATTGGGTTGCTGCGAAAAACCATATCTTAATACAGCATTTAATTGTAAAACAGCTTTGAAGGGCTTTCTTTTCATGTAAGGTCAATTTAAATTGTTTCCAAAATATAAAAATTTTCAAACAAAAATTCCTTTTGCCATCCATGTGGCTCAGGAATAAGCTCCAGGTTGCCGAAAACATATTCCTGTAGATGAAAATTCACCAGGAAATATCATTACAAGTTAAGAAAATTATCTGTAATCTTTCTCAATTCCACTTTTTACAAACAATAATATGTCATCAACTTCGTCTTTTAGAATTTAAGTGGTATGTGTACTTGATTAAAATCTTATAAGTTCTGAATGATGGCGATCTTTCAGCAAAGTTTTGAAGCGCTTAAATAATTAAATATATGATCTAGGACTAAGAAAGGCAAGAACTTCTTTAAGGACACACTCTGCAGTACGATTTCAAGTGCATGATGATGGCAATCCAAACGTAATATATCACCGTTCAGTTTTTGCTCTAAAAAATTGCATGCACAATTTATACGGTTGGTATTGCAAGCCGTTGTATCAAACACTACAGCTAGAGCAGTTAGCAATAAAGAGCTATCATCTAAGATATCATATACAACTGAAAAAGGAATTCCGTGTAGCTGTTCAATATTAGGACTTGAAGCTATCACGGTAATCTTGTCGGCGTTCTTTTTCCAGTTACATCTGAATGTAGATTTGTATCTTCGTGAAAAACTACAAAATCTAAATTTAAAATTATGAAATTTAATTTGACCTCTCGAAGATTTTCTCTTGCTCTATTGAGGAATGTACGATTGATCACTAGGTCATTTGGATTTAAATTTACTGCATCTACATAGGCTGTAAATAAATGAACAACATTTGTATCCCTAATATGGCATTTGTCTAACAGTGATGAAAGGCGAGATGATATCAATAGTTGGTAAGCTTTTTTTGCATTGTGGTAGACCAGCTGTAGAAAACAAAAGTTCAACAGTTTAGGATAGAGGCCCATTTCGGTTTCTAAATCTTGTGAATCGCAATAATTTGATGATAATAGGACTATGTACTGAAATAGAAGAAAATTAATTTATAGATTTCTACATTGTTCCGATCTGGATTTTTTTGAACTTATATTTTAGCTATGCAAAATACAGTATATTTTTATGTTAGGAGTAATCGAGGATTTGTCGAAATTTATACTTTAAAAATTAAAAATTGCATAAGTATTTAGGTATATTTATAACTAAAGAACAGCGAATTAAAATATAATTGCAATTACTTATATTTATAGCATTAAAACCTTGCGACTCTATTTGCCACACCTATTACATACACAGGAAATTTTGTAAATCAACACCCCAAAAGCCTGGAGGAGGCAATTTGTTGTTGTCAAAGATCATTCATTAATGGCCTAGGCCATTCATTAATGGCCTATAGAATCCCTTGTTTTTATCTTGGTGGGAGGAAACGTTCCCCTGCCGCTTGGTTGGAACAAGCGTAGAAAAGCGGTACGCTTGACCCAAGGCCATTGGTGTACATGTACCCTCTGTAACATGTTAAATTTTACATAATGAAAGTGAGAGAATGGTCAGTCTGGAAGTAGCACCACCTATTGAAGTTCAAAATTACTTTAAATATAAAACGTTAGAATATTTTTGCATAAAAATTAGAAAATCCCCAATTTTTTCTTCGAAACTCAAAAAAGGGGGCCCTAGGGGCACGTGTTAATATTCATGGATTGACTTAAAATTTTGCAAGGATCATTTATTTGTATAATGGAACAAATTGAGGGGGCGTCGCGTAAAATATCTGCAACTTCAAAAATAAGGACCACCCTAATATATATATATATATATATATATATATATATATATATATATATATATATATATATATATATATATATGTTATCTCAGGACATTGATTTTTATATATTAAGATATGTATATAATGACAGCAGGAAGAATTATCGGAAAAAAATGTATCCAAATTTGCATCTCCAAACTGTTTCGCTAGAAAGATATTTTGAGAATAAGAATCTTAAGCATTTGAAAAATACTTAGCATTTTCAAAAGACTTTGGGGGAATTATTTCCTAATACGAATATAATTGTCGTCCTTTAGTTTGAAGAAGATGAATATTGACTGGCGTTTATCTTCACATAATCGAAAATGCAAAAAATCAAATTTATTTGTTTGCTAATGCACATTTTTTCTTTGACTACTGTTTTTCTTCCTTATGTTTGATTATTCATGTTATGTTTATTGATTTTTTTTCCGTAATCATACTATTTACAATCAGATAGTTTTTAAATTACTTTTATAAAACACACTGTAATCAATTTTTGTAGTTGTTGTTGTTTTATGCTTTTTATTCAGATAAATTTACTTTTTCTCTACATAAATTAAATCGGGTTTTTAAACCGAGAATATATATATATATATATATATATATATATATATATATATATATATATATATATATATATATATATATATATATATATATATATATATATATATATATATATATATACATATACATATACATATATGTGTGTGTGTGTGTGTGTGTGTGTGTGTGCAAACGGGTCCTTATAGCATGAGTACTGTAGAAGTCGGACTTCACAATAAAAAAAGGTACAGTTGGAAAAGTGAAGCAACGTACCCGAAATTGCCAGCCTAGCTGATACACGTCAACAACAACCCCGTGAAAACATTTTGAAAGCTCAGATGAAAATGAGATATGGCTTTGACAAGCGTCATTGCGAAGCTTACAAGTACTCAGTTGGCGATGTGATTGTGATCAAGCGAACGCTACAGTTTATTGGGAGTAGCAGAAAAAATCAAGCCAAATATCGAGGCCCTTTCGTAATAGTTAAACTCTTATAGTCCGTGGGACAGTCAACCATATCATTTCATTCCACAACTAGGAATTGCAAAATGCAAAAGCAGCAAAAATGAACGATAAAATATTCTTTGGTTAAAATGCTATAATATCTTGATTCAAAGTTGTTGCAAAAACGAAAAAACGACAATAAATTACCAATCTAGATGCAAACCGCGCAATTAATATTACGTAGAACTTTCTTGATACAGACCAATGGGATGCGAAGACAATGTAATTAAATCTCAATTCTTACGCAGCGTTTATTTTGTACTAGCAGTGCGGTATGATCCTTGATTAGAAAAGAAATTTATGGTTTTCTTTCTAATTTTTTTTTCATAGTTTTTATCGTTGTGAAAATACATTTTTAACAATACATTCGTTCTATAGCTGTTGTCAACCGGCGAACCGGCAGATAATGTTTACGTTTAATAATGCGTTGTTACTTGGAATCTCGGTCAAAACTTTTTTATTGTGTATGCATAATTAAATGATAAAGAAACGATATAATTTGTGACACTATGCATCGCTACAATACCGTCTAATAAAGATTGAATTTTAAAGCATAGCACTGCAAATGGCAGAATAAGCTGAAAAGAGGAACTAAGATCACAGAACAAGCTGCTCCGACACATAACATTGCAGTATATGGTATTCTGAAATGTACTATTAGTTACATTCTAATGTTCAAATGCTTACTAATTTCTTAGATTAAAATTAAAAATGATTAAAGATTCCCTTTAATAGTTAAAAATACATTTCATTTAATTGGTACTTTTCCGCTATGGCAAATACAATCGCTTTGCACTTTCTACTTACTTGGCGGAAAAAAAAAAGACATTATTTACGTAACAGCAAACGTTTGTTTCTCATGTTTTAATTTCACATTTTAAAGAAGCTTTTATTGTTTTTATTGAATCGATATGTTTCGTCGGCGGATTAATTTGCATTATATAGGAGTTTTTTAAAGTTTTATTTAACGAATTGTGTTAATGGAATGCTTTGAAGTCCATGAAAACAACAAAATAATGTATGGCTTCGCGAAACAAAGTTTCTTTGTAACTTTGACCAAATATCGCGGCAATACATAGAATGAAAAGAGTCGTCAAGATTTAAAATGCGCTAACGGAAAAATACGCTTTAATTGCATAGAACTCAATTAAAAAGTATGATTACGTCTTTAAATTAATATACAGTGGCTCCCAAAATTCTTCGTACACCTACGACTTTCAATGAAATAGCCCCCTATCCATTGGTTAGAATTAATATTTCGGAATAGGTACTTAATTATAAAATCTATGATCAATTTTTAGCAAAACTACATGAATTTTTTTTTAAAAATATTAATACTAAATTTTTTTTAAATCAAAAACCAAAAAGTGCCGGAAATTTTGTCTCACAAAAGTCTTCGTACACTTTTAAAAATCTCTATTATTTTATTGAATAATCTAACTTTTTATTAAGTTATTATTTAGTAGAATATCATGCAGTATCAATGACACCTTTTGAACTTCTGGGAATAATTTCATTCTTTTTTCTTTCTTTTTTTTGCGTAATCTTATAGTAAGTGTTCAACCACACTTCGAGTCTTACTTTTTATAGCTCTATTTTCGTTTCAAAGCCGTATTTTCGTAATCTAGCCTGCAGATATCTCTCAATATGTTACATTAAGTTCAAATCTGGAGATTGAGGTGATATTTTCTAAACTTTAGAACAATTTTTGAGGCACTAGATGCAAACATTGAAAACCGTGTGCTTCTTATCGTTATCTTGATAAAAAACAAAGTTGTTTCCAATAACCAAATTTTTGGCTAAATTTTCAAAATTGGTTTTTAAAATATTTAAAGGAACAGCATGATTCATTATTTTATCAAAAAATTCCAAACTACCAAGTCCTGATGCTGATATGCACCCTCACACTAGAACACCTCCACCGTCCTGATTAACTGATATAACTAAGTCTTAAGATTCAGTTCCTAATTTTTTCTTCTATTTACAGTTATACAACAATTTAACCAAAAATGTTGAACTCATTTTAATGTGCAAGTAAGACGTAATTCCAAAACGTTTTGAGCTTATTTATCATTGATTTTGCTACGAAAAGCGTAAGCTTTCTTTTTTTCGCATGACCAAGAAAGTTTCTGCGGGAAGAGGTCCAATTTAATAGAGCTAACCAGAGAACTTGGCGAACAATTTTAGGTGAAAATTAAATGTAAAAATTTTCATTTAATTCTGTAGAAACTTTTACTGCACTCAAATGTGTAATTTTCATAATTTTTTTAACTTTAAATCTCTGATCACGGTTCGTCAACTTTGCCGGTTGACCTTTTCTTCCCTTGTTTTCGGTCCGATTCTTTTCTTTAAAGCATTTTATCAAGCACCTTACTATAGAATGGAATAAATTAACTAATTTAAAGACATTTCAAACCAATTTACCGCTACCGTGAGGAAAAAATTCAAATTTCGAATGGTGTTTGTTGTTTTTCACGAATACCAGCCATTTTAAAGTAATAAGCACAATATTAAGGAATAAATAAACAAAAATTAAAGCCAAATGACTTATAAGGGTCAACACAATGCAAAAATGTTGATAAAACAGCAAATGATAATTTCAATCATGAATTTATTCGAAAATATTTGAGTGTACGATGACTTTTGTGACGTGTTATTTCTCTGTCTCTTCGTTTTGTCACCCATTTCAAAAAGAAGATCCGTCAATATTTTGAAAAAACTACTGGGTTGTACTTAGAATGACATAGGAAGGATGTGATAAAATATTGGACTTCATATTCGAATTTAGTTTCGCGTTATTTTGGTTTTACTAAATAATTTCAAAGTGTACGAACACTTTTGGGAGCCACTGTACTTATTTTGAGTTTTTAACGGTGTAATCTGATTATAACAATATTTAAAAACATGTGATGTAAAAATCTTGACTGTTTCAAAATAACTTCAGCAGTCAACCTAATAGTGAACATTATGAATCATAAATTTTAAAAAATACAATTAAATTAAATGAAGAAACACCTTATTTCGGGATATTTTGCATAGACTAATGCTTTTTCTATTCTGCATTTCAACTGTATAGAACTTAAATAACTAAATTAACTAATGCGCAACATTTGTATTTGGCTAATGCCGCGTAAGTATGTACCAAAAGTGAATTAAAAAAACATTTTTTTTAGAGTTCATATTATGATATATGTTATAGAGATATCTGATATCTGAAGCTATTAAATTTTACATTTAACAACCATTTTGAAGTTATTTAGTGGAAACACTACAATTTCAAAATGGCTGCTGTGTTTTGGAAAGTTAATTGCTTATTTTTGATCTATTTTGAATAGCTGATGCAAAAGGTAAGTTAATTTTTTTGAGATTTTTGAGCATGAATTCTTGAAATACACTATCTAGATTATTATAAATGCACTTTTCAAAAGCTTACTTTAATGCAATAATGACTTATTATTGTATATGAAATTACATGTTTTAGCTCGTAGTGTAAGTCACGAAAAATAGTATAGTGTGCGTAAATTTTGTAAATTAAATTGGACTTTCAAAATTTTTAACAATCTCCTCCTCTATCCTACCCTCCTTATAACCATAAATTTAAGTTTAATATAATAGATATTTTCCTTGAAATTTAATCATTTTAGTTGTGTAGTTTAAGTCACAATGTAGTGTAATAGAATTTTTCAAGCTTTTGAAGATAATGATGAATCAAAAAATCAAAAGAATCGACAAAGAGAAGAACAATAACTATTGTTGAAATAGAGTTTAAAAAAAGCATGGAAAATAGTAAACAATAAAGAAATTCCACAAGGCAAAGAAAGCTTTAAAACCTGTTACCAGTGAAGTTATAATATCAATTTAGATTTTCCTAGAAGAGCATTCAGAAGTCCAAGTTCATTTGAAAAAGCCATTGCTAAAGTTAAAAGCCTGGACTGAAGAACAAATGAAAGCAATGTTCTTATAAAAAAAAATGGCTCACCTGTTGTTATCGGATATGTTGTCCTCACCACCTCCTCAACAATCAAGAGCAACGAAAATAAGTGACAAAATAAAAGTGCAAGTAAATAGTAAGCAAAAAGGTTTTTGAAAAAGATAGTATATCCTATCAGGAACCTGGAGTAAAAGATTTAGTAATCATCAGACATAAAGATGGCAAGAAAACGAAAGAAAAACGAGCTGATGTGTGCATCACATGATTTCTTTTACTCCAATTTAATGTCATTTCCCTTTATTGGCAATTTTAACGTGATTCAATTACTCTCTAAATATCGCCAACAGTGGCCAAAATAAAACCAGATTTTTAAAAAAAATCGCTAAATTTGTCGCCCAGTTGGCGACAAGACTTAGCGACCACACTTCGCGACAAAGAATGGCAATATATCGCCAATAGCCGCCAGATTATAACACCACTTGAGTTTGCATCGAAATTAACAATGATTTCCCCCGAAAAAGGTGCAAAAGACCCCTGGTGGAAAAAAAATCAACATTCATTCGGGGGTGAGCAAAATTTAAATTAAGGCCGACTTTTAAGTGAAAATTTTTTCGCGAATACAATACTTCTTTCTTTGTAAAAGGTAAAAGGAAGTAATTACTTAAACCCGATTTTGATCGTTGATTTACTATACTTTCCCTAATTTTGATTATTTTAAATATGTGATATGTTAGTTTCATTTTGTTTTACATTTTAACTGTACCTTTTATGTTAATGTAGTGTAAGTCACATTACAGTAGGTGTAAGTCACGCAGAATAATATTCATTAAAGAAAAAGAAATACAATCTAGAATCTTTTTGTTTTCACCTGTTGATAGTCGAAACCTTAGTTATAAAGCTGCATTAATATAATTTTTTTAGACAATGTATGAGGAAGAAAACGTAAGTTGAAATGATAGCCAAAAAGCGACTTATTTTTTGGTAGTGTAAGTCACATCATGGCAATTTCATTTTAAAAGTATTAAAGTAAAATGTACGAACAAATTTTATGCAACACTAAAAATAGTACATGTGTCTAGTATACCAAAGCCATAGATAACATTTTAAAAATCGTTATTTTTTTTTTAAACAACCATACAGTGTTTGAAAGTTTTTCAAATGTAGTGTAAGTCATGTATGGAAATAGCCATTTAAAATAAATAGTTATCACCTGTCTTTCAATCTGTTCTTCAATATTTAGAAAATATTTTAAAAGGAAAATGAATACCCTCTTACATAGAAAATCCAGCAGATGATACTGGTGAAATAACACAATATTTACGTTTTTGCTGACCATCATTTGTTCAGAGCTCTCTTACGTATGAGGTCATTTCGTACGCTTCGTCGATGAAGATACACGCCGCTTCACAGATAAAAATGAAATAGTTCTTTATTTTAATTTCGATTTTGTCATAAATGCAACAACATTTTATTAAGATTTTTTTCCTAGTAATAATACAGCTTTATTTTGCAGGAAAATAAAGCATTACGCTTTGCACTTTCATTGTCGTAGAACTCGATTCCTAGCGATATTTTCTGAGCGGTACCACGGACGATATTAACTTCCTTGCTATTACCGTCAGATTAGAGCCATCACTACACTATAGTCAGTACGGTGGTGTTAAAACCGCTATATAGATAGGCCGACGCATCAAGTTAAGTTTAGCCATTTTTGATCGGATTTTTCATTGTTGCGCTGGTAGGGTTACCAGAGAAAAGTTTCTGATTTTGTTAAATTGGCCAAAGATAATGTTTTATTTAATAAGCAATCCACGCGCCACTAATGATAAATTATTCCCAGTAAAAGATCAACAAACGCGATAACTTGCCAGAAAAGACACTCACTCAAACATGCGCTCTGATCTAAAATGGCTGTACTTAAGTTGATGCGTCGGCTCGTATTAAGACCCCTATATATACGAGCCGACGCATTAGCTTAAGGTTAGCCATTTTGGATCGGAGCGCGTGTTTGAATGGTTGTCTTTTTCGGCGAGTTATCGTATTTGGTGATTGTTCACCGCAAGCAATTAAAAGCGCCACGTGAATTGTTTATTAAATAAAATATTATTTTCGGCAAATTTGGCGAAATCCGATAGTTTGCTGTGGTAACCCTAGCAGCGCAACAATGAAAAATCCGATCCAAAATGGCTAAACTTAAAGGTGATGCGTCGGCTTATCTATGTAGCGGCTCTAGCTCGTATATATAGGGAACTTACGTCAGATGGGTTTAAGTTGCGATTTTCGGAACACAAGGGCAAGGACGCAAGAGGCGACGTCATACGACTACAGCGCATGCTTCACAAATTAAACTGTTTCATATTGTGAACGAGGAAGACAAAACACTAGACAATGTGACATGTAGCTATTTAGATGATGAATTAGAAGCTAATGAACTGAACTCCGAGAAAGATAACAGCCTAGATAATGCTTCAGCAAGTATTTAGAGAACGAGTTACAAGCTAGCGAATCCATCTCCCTATTTCCCGAGATCGGCGAGAGCCTACGGCATTAGAACGACGAAATATACACCCCAGAAAAGAGCAAAGAAGTTGCTTATTCACTAGCAAGAAAATATACTGTAGGTTATGGACGACTAGATTTTAAGGATGGCCGATTGTAAACAAAGAACTTTGTTTTTTGATAATGGCAACACTTATGATTGGAATTAGGATTATGTAGGAGGATGGATGTTTTTGAATTATCTCGTTTAAAAAAATGGCTACGTTTGATGGTTAGCTAAAGTAATATTTTTACGTTTCTGATATTCACGCTTATTATTAAATAAAGCTTTTAATTTTACAATACAACTTTCAAATCGAATTAGTATTTGTTACTATTTTACATTACACGGTTTAGATACCGTAATTTGTCATGAAGTCCGACTTCCATACATGCCATAAAGACCCGTTTATAGGGTAGGCAGCCATTCACAGCACAACAACACATTCACACGAAGAAAGGACTAGGACAGGAAAGAGAAAGTACATCCATTTCTAACCTGAGATTCGAACCCGGGAGCACCCCATCGCAGTCAGACTTCTCTGATCACTAGACAAGACGGGCGGCATAATAATGTAATAAAAATACAAAAGCATATATATTATATCGATATAGTTTAAAGTTTCTGTAAAAAATACAAACAAATAAGTTTTTGAAATTGTTGGATTTTTAAATAAGCGGTAAAAAGTTTTTAGAATCCTCACCATCACTAAACATTGGGAAGCAAAAGGAGATTATAGTTCATGGAAAAGAAGATGATTTCAAACCAAGTATGAGAAATTCCTTGAAAGGAATTGAGAAATTCCTTGAAATTCCGAAATTAACGGAAAAAAGTCTCTTTCTTTACTTCCTAGAAATGCAATGCATAGAGATAAAGTACTTATTAATTCTTCATGAATATTTATAACTACTTCAAGAAATATTCATATTTTCCAGGAAACTTTGGACAACAATAGTAAATGAATATTCATCATCGAACTAAATTTCAAACTTTGCAAAGAATTTAAATATTTGAGTTGTTTCTGTTTTAAATTGTATCTTTTCTTGAAAGAGATGCAAGAAGAAGAAACGCATAAAAATATACAACAAAGATTTAAAAAAAAAGGGAAAAGAAAGGCAATATCGGGATTGTCAGACAGAAGCTTTGCTTTTAATGAAAACTATAAGCTTTTAATGTTAATGTTGATAGTGTAAATTCAATTTTTTGTTTTCAATAAACCTTCAACGTTTTAATCTTATGTTATTTAATAAAGGCATATCTTCTGTTTGCTAGCCAAGTGACAGTTTTTTTTTAATTAAAAAACATTTTACTTTCCAAGACTCGTTTGAACCACTAACCTTTCAGTTCACACCCGAATGTGCAAGCCGATCGTCACTGAGACTTTGCTGTAGATAAATTGCTCAACAATTTTACATAAATACGTTTTTCAGTTTATTCTGGATGTACAATGACCCCTCAGAAGCATAGTTTCAAATAATTTAATGAATAAATAAATAAATAAATAGAAAAAGTAAATATATATTTACTACCCTAGAAAATTAAATCTTATTTAACAACGTTTGATTTATAATTTTTTACTCGCTCCCTTTCGCACACACGCATAATTTTATACATATACATAAAACAAAATATATTTATACATGTTATTAAAAAAAAATGTTGTTCGCGCATGTGTGAGTGCGGCACGCTTCTAGGGAAAACAGTTAGGATTAGAAATATGAAATATGGTATATGGAGATGTAGATTTTTTAGAAGATCTGCTTCTGCCATTCGGAACCATATTTTAGATTAAGTATTTGGAGAAGAATTTACTTACCATTATGGAATTTTTATCCAATTGTGACAAAGCTAACTGTTGTGTTAAGTATTGTTACAAAAGCCAAAACTCAATTTATTTGCAAAAATTTTCCCAAGAGCTAAGTTCAAGCAAGAAATAATTATAGTTTGTTGTAAGTGATACAATGTATTTAGGGTAGTGTTTTCAATCCCGCGATCTCGATCCCGAATTTCGCGGTATTCCACATGATATTTAGCGGGATTAAACCCGCAAGATTTTCAATCTCGCAAAGATTTTCCAGTTAAACGTTTCCCAATTTTTGCCGTCCATTAAAAGATTATTTTTGCAAGTATCATCTGAAGTTTTAATCACCTCCCTGTATATCTGCAAGAAGAGTAAGAAAAACTTTATGCCTCAGATGATGAATGGTAGACTAACCAGTCAAAAAAATAATAAAAATAGAGTATATTTTCTTGAGAGTGAATTGGTATTCTCATTCCAGGTTTCAGTATTCATACGTTTTAGCAATGGTGTCGTTTCCAAAATTTTAAAAGTATTTTTTCCTGAAAGAGCATGCTTAAAAACATAGGATCTGACCATTTTTTAAATAATTTGTTCAAGTTTAATATTTTCAAACAATTACTTTAATCGGTGCGCTTCCGCCGATGACATCACAAATGATGAAATACTAATTACTGTTGCCATTCACAGAGCAAAGTATTTCATCCGCACCTTTACTCACGTGTTTTGGCATCAATATGGTTGACATCAAACGTCGAGCGCAATATTTAATTCGCTTATTGATTATTATAACGTGGAAATGCGGTAGAAAGATGCGCCAAAGTGCATCATTTGTGATGTCATAAAGACCACGCCTTGTTTGAAAAATCGGACATTTAAAAAAAAAAAACATCTAAAAAATAACTGTTGAAAAAATTAAGTATTTTCTGGGTCCATGTTATTATTATTATTATTATTATTTATTTATTTATTTATTTATTTATTTTTTTTTTTTTTTTGCTTATTCTATCAATTTCAGTGACGAAAAGTAGTACTTTTGACTGAAGGAAACAACCCCATTGCGATAATGCGCAAAAAATATGAGCATTTTCGAAAACCATCAATTTATACTGAAACCCAGAAAATAGCGCTTTAGAAGAAATTGGAAAGTGTATTACGGAGTACAAAATCTGCTAGAGTAGAATGAATGCAATGTTGGAATGCTCCTATAAACTTCATAAATGTTTGAAACATTTACCTTACTAAAAGAGAACTATATTTTTTCTCGAAGAAGAAAGTAATGAAAAATCTGACACTTTTTTATTCAAACTCTCTAACCTGTAGAAAGTGCCTATCGACGTTTTTGTCACCGTGAAGTTAAAAATATAAATATGGCTGATACCTTGAAAAAATAATGTTGTTTGAATTAGCTGATCAATCTTCAATATTCGACACAACTTGACATAAACTTGGATGAAACACTAGATGACACGCATGGCAGTGCAGTACGTTAAACTGGCCAAGTTTTTACTTGTCTTGAAGGTGAGATGACGTTAGAGAAATTATTTAAAAGTAAAACTTAGACTGCTACCGAATCAACGGTCACCCCCTGCTGTAATAAGCATTAATGAAGCATCAAGGCAAGTTAATTTGGAAGGTTTAATACACAAATCGAAAAACATCGTTTTTCTACGAAATTTTAAGTCCTTGAGCGAAACCCCTAGCATGACTGCCATAAGAAAATACAAATCTATTTTAGATGATGTTGAAGTTTAGGGGGTCTTTGAATAATTATCTACATTTATTTAAATTCAGTAAAATCAACCGCAGTTTAGCCCCATCACGAGTTTTCATCAAGCCCATTATTTTTTGTGCAAAAAACTTTTTCAATTCCACACAAGCGAAGACGCATTGGGCACCAAAGAGACACCCATTTAAGTTCCAAACGATAATCGCTAAGTGAGATGTGACTTTCTAGCACTCTAAAATTGGTGTACGGAATTCGAGATAACGACTAATGCATGTATCAAAAGCACCATCCTAAAAAGCACAACTTATTATGTTTGACATAAAAATTGTGCTTTTCGAAGAATAAAGTCAATCCCGTAGGATTGGCTCCTTACAATCCCGAAACTCCGCTGGATAGAAATTGGGGCGGGATTGGAAATCGTAATCTAGGGGCACAACAATGAAGAAAGAAGTAGGATTTTCAATCTTATGCTAAGTGCTATCTTATGCCAAGTGTGGAAACACTATTACATTTTTATTTATTTACCGCTCGACAGCAAGTGCCAAATATAGCAGAAAGCCTAGCTGCTTCCACATGCGTGTTCATGCCTTGTTCATCGCTCTAAAACTGAATTGGGATTCATCACTGAAGATCATAAACTTCATGTCTGTTACCTTCCTGCTTGCTGCAAATGTTCTGCAAAATTCCAATGAACACTGCCAATGATGACGTCAGTCGTAGGCATCGTATTAGATATAGTCCCCATATGGTCATCTCCAAATGGTTTTCCCTGATACTACCTGATGACTAGAAGGTAGTAGGTGATTTCTGAATGTAGTAAGTGATTGATAACATTGATTTCTAATCAATGTTTGCTACGTTCCTAATGTGGAAGTGCAGGTGGTTATGTCTATACAATCTCCTATGTATTTTGTGTTCCTGGGACGTCCGAACCTCCTTAAAGGTAACATTCAAACTTTGTGATCCATTGTCACTAACATCTGCCAAGTATAATCTCCAAGTAATATCTATTCAAGTATATCATCTGCTAATATCGCTCCGGCCGAAATGGTGGCCAATACTTTAGTCACAACCATGTCCATTCAAGAAAACAAATTCGTTTCAGCCTTAAGGCATGAGAAATAATTCTTTAAAACTGTCCCAGCTGTCCAAAACGTCTTAGCGCGCTAAAATTTTCTTAATCGTCGTACTATTTAAATCATTTGTATATCGCTTATCAGAAAACATTCCTGCTGAGTTTCATGACTGTGACTCTATTTCTTCTGCATGCATTTTGTGACATAGTGTGTATTTGCACTCTTTTTTTAAGTGCAGCTAACAGTTTTATAATATTTTGTGGCAAGTCATCAAAATTGCAAAACAGAATTTTGAAACATTTTGCTTCGTCTACTCTTCACCCTGTCCCTACACTTGCTAAGGGCATGTTTTATTTGACAATTTTATTAAAACTCAAATATATCTACATAGTATAAAATGTAGCCTCCAAAAAACGTCTGTTTGTTTAAACGCACAAAACTCGAGAACTACCTGACCGATTTCACTGAAATTTTCCCTGTATCTTTCTTTCAGCACCGGAAAAGTTTGCAGACCGGTACGAAAAAAAATCGACGAGTAGTTCTTTTTTATTCCAATTTTGAGACAATTTTCACATAAATTCCCAAATATGGGGCTGAGAAATTAGTTGCATATATTAATATTACATATCGTTGGAAAGCATAGACTTTTTTTGCGTTCAACGCAATTTATTTCAATGCTCTAACTTAATTACGGTGGGAGTTATTTGCGTTTTTAGCTCGAACGATTTTAGACTTAACTGAAATTTAGGAACTACTTTCTTCATTTAATTTATCAATAAAAAGTGAAGGAATTATCCCACAGTTTTCTTTTTGATACCATTAGAAAGATCTGCTTTTTGTTCACCAGATCTAACTCGATCTATGGTCGAAAGTTTAACCCTCCATCTCCATTAAAAAAATGTTACAAGCGAATTAAGTGAAGTTCAAAAATCTGTTCTCTATTCAAGTTTTTAACCAGTTTATTTTCCGTTTCCAAGTTAACGCTATGTAAATCCATCTTTCTCATTTTATTTTAATTTCTCAAAAGTATTTTAATATATTTTGTCATTGTTTGCAGGGAAAATTTTGCATGATGTTTTTTTTTATTTATTATTATTATTCTTTTTTTTATTTATTTTTTTTATTTAAGCCTTTTTGTTGAATATAAGTCACTTGACGTAATTTTATTTTCAAAGTAGACCGGGCAAAGCCGGGCAAAGCAGCTAGTTTTTACTAAATGGCTCTTGGCAGCATATTTTTCTTAAATACAATGTTTTGGGTTCATTTATGAAATTCATTTATTACAAAAAATTAATTTTTAATTACAAAAAAAAAAAAAAAAACAGCCTTGAACATTGATACATTTATAAGGATTTTCGTATTCATGTCAGAGAATGCAATAACGTTATTAGTCATCACTTGATGCTTCTGTAGGGGCTTTTGAAAACTGCAAATGTTTTAAATACTTGTTTTCTCTCTTGCTACCTCTGAAAAAAAAAAGTCTTCGGATATCGGCTTCAGAACCAACAGCGTTAAGAAATATTTACCATTAGAAATATATTTCCCCTATGTTTCAATTATATATTTTTTTTTACTTGATTATCCTTTAAACAATCACATACTATATCACTCTACTGAGAACGCATGAATATTCTTCTTCTTATTCGCTGGTGCTACAGCCTGTTGCAGGCTAAGACCGTTTCTTGAAGTCTTTCGCATCTAACCCTTTACCATGCAATGGCCCTCCATCGGTTCACTCTTACTACCTTTAAATTCTTTTCTATCCCATCAACCCATCTGACTGGAGTCTCTCTCTTCGGCAATATCCTTCAATGTTGGAGAAGATGACTCTTTTAGCGGGGAACGCATCTGCATATCGAAATATGTGGCCCAGCCACCCATTGATATTTACAAATGAAAATTTCCTTTATTTTCTTAAATTTTGACCCCTACGCCTCGAGAAAATGTTATTCTCGAGCAAGATATTTGCTCTCATTATATTAGTTTAACCCACACAACCTACCCAACCATAATAAGCATTATAACCGTAATTTTCAAGTTAAGTTTAAATAATTACTCTTAGTCAGAAAATATTTTACTTAAAACAGTAAATTGAAATACAAAATATAAAAACATGTTTTGAATCATTCAATTTATTTGATAAAATAAAGTTTTTGTAATCAATTATTGCAGTCTTAGAACATTTTTGTTTTTTTATGTTTTCTTCCTTTTTGTTTTAACATCCTGTTTATTTTTTTTTTTCTTTCCGAAGTTCTTTGTTCTCTTTTCGATCACTACATGCTTCTAAAATTGTGCTCCTACATACAGTTCCGACTACATCCAGCTATCAAAACATTTATTTCAACGAAAACCCTAGTCACATGCATAACAAATAGCAGAGGTTCAATTCTGGAACGTGTTTTAAACTACACTTTGAAGCCTCTTAGTTTTGTCTGTTCATTTCGAACCACACCCTTATATTAAACTCCAGCAAATACTTGTATTTTCGTAACTAAAATAGTTACGTCATCTCTTAACTTCATGATGTAAATTATAAACAATATCCAATTCCTAACTAAAGGTGTGTTCAAAACTTATCAATTTTAACATGTACTGAGAAAATTACGTGCATATAATTTTCAACGAATTGCAATATGTTCACTTTTGCTTCTTTTTTCTCGTGACAAGTGGATTCTAATAATGCTCTCTTTTAAGGATTAAGCAAGAGCGTCTGATTAATTGAACAGAAATTACATTGGAAACTTTGATTATTCTCCAGGAAGCAATTACTTAAAGCACCACTCAACAGCCAAAGGTACACCCAGGAGCGCTTTGAGGTTTCTGCATCATTAAGTGTATTTTGTAGGCGACACTTATTTCGCTCCTAATTGGCAAAGGAATCTGTAGAAGAAATCGAATTAAATATGATTATTGATTAAATATGAACCCAAAGTAAATTAATTACGTACGCACAAGTACCGCGTATTGTTTTGAAAAACAGAGGAATATGCACTTTGCTTGATGGCCATTGTTGTCTGCTTAAAATCGACATGATGATCGCATATCAGTGTCAGCTATACATCGAATGAAAGGCTCGGGGCAAGAATGTGATATGCCACATGATGTGAATTTTTCAGTAGGCCCATTACCAACTTATAAAAAATATTTATAGGATTTTTCAAAGATATTGTACACTCTATATTCTGCAAGACTTAAAACAGATATGTTTTTCTCCAAATTACATAATCCAATGTCATGCTTATTTCAATTTTAGTTATGAGAAACAAAAAATTTAATCGATAATTCTTTCCGTGCGGCTTGTCGCATTTCTGTCTCGAGCCCTCAAATGTATTTTCACGTAGACCCAAACATATTTTTTTTTATACCTAAACAGTTATTTTGTTACGACACATTATAGACTAGTTACAAAAATGGATCCCTACTTAATATAGATTAACTATTAATCTCAAAAAAGTGATCGAACAATTTATACTATATAATCTCTATTAGAGAAAAAGATTTTAGTTTTTAACTAATGAAAAAATGCAGATTAAAGAAGTGTTTTTTATTACGTCCTTTAATAGTTAAAAATAAGATATTAACTGTTAATTTTGTTTTCACCATAAGCTATCTTGCGGATAACAGCTCGAAGAACAGAACATTCAAAGGTTTACCTGCATACAAACTCTGACTATATAAAATGCAGCTAAAAAGGTCAACAAGTCTACAATGTGGTAGTAGAAGGTGATGTCTAGTCAGCAAGGTAAGCAAGGTAATGCTTTGATTAGGATCTGCGTATCCTTATGAATGATGTCAGATTAGGCTAGCACCATCTACAGAAAGGTCACAGACAAGACAAGACGAAACGCGACCATCCCAAGGAGTGAAATTTTATTTTCTCCCGTGTAAATCCTCCACCACAAAAATAAATAAATAAATAAATAAATAAATAACGCCGTTATAAACTTATAAATAAAACAATTCTGCGTGATGCTGTAACTCTTAGAAAAATCATTGAAAAGGATGTGCAGCCCCTTAAAATCTCAGAACCAGAGCTCGTATGAGCTAGCTGATAACTGGGTCCGATTTAAAGTAAAATCAGACTTATTCTGAATCAGTAGGGTCATAATCTATAGGAAATCATAAATAGTACTTGATTGGTTCATTATTTAGCATATAAGATAATAACTTGCTTTTAACTTGCAAACTTTGCGTATAGCGAATGATATTTCAATAATTCAAAAATTTTATTTTGACTTCCCGCTTGCTCAGATAATTGTGCCTTGGAAATAGTGCTGCAAAATTTCGAAATCAGCCGAAAGACAACAAGTCATAAGGGATATTTTTTTTCTTGTTATGTAAAATGTATTTATTTATTTATTGCGCGGAGTAGAGAAACAATAAAAATCATCGATATAGCGGCTATCAAAATATAGAAGCTGTATTAAAGCTGAAGCGGATGAAAAAGTAATACAATAATGAAAGTGATGACGATGCCGATGAATGCAAAAATTTCCAATCTGAACCACTGCTAACAATTTCAATTTGTTTTAAGTGGGAAACAAAACATTTTTGTAGCTGAGGATGCGATATTTTTGTGGTTTTGAGTCTTATCCGTATTGTAACTGCACAAGAAAGGAACAATTACTTTCACATTTTGGAAGCACTTCTTTGGAACTGTGAAGAAGGAAAAATTATATGAACTAAATGTATAGAATTTTTATTAATTTCTCATGAGCCCGTCTTTTACGAGAGCTCTCAGCGTGTTTTTGATTACTGACTTTTAGTGCGAGGTATGTATACTATCAGGGATTTTAACGTTTTTTTTTTCTTTTTTTTTTTTTTTTTTTTTTTTTTTGATGATATTGCATCACTTTATTTCTTAAGCATAGTTAGTATCATATATTTGCGTATTGTTGTTTTGCTAAACTTTATGCACTTTTTTTGTTAAGTTTTAATGACAGAATCATACTATTTTACAGTGCTAGAAAAAAAAAAAAAGCTAAAAGCCTATTGAAGAGATATTTTACGGCAATTCTATTTATTTCATATATTATTTAACTTTTATCCAAACTTCTTTTAATGCAAACCCTTTAAACGCCGCTCTATGTTTCAAGTGAAAATATTGCTTTATAAAAAAAAAAAAAAAGACTCTTAAAAGAAATTAAAAAAAAAAGAATCATCTAATATTTTGGCATGTTCCCGTTTGGGAACATTGGCGTGTTACGTTAAGTTTTTTTTACTAAAGCTGTTAATCGATTACGATATACGTTCGCTGTAGCTTCAGATTTGTATTTATGCAAAAACGCTTGATATATATATATATATATATATATATATATATACTATTTGTCATTCATTTCAATTTCAAATGTTAAACATTTCAAAATATATAAAAACAGAAAACCAATCAAAACGTATTTATAAACAAATTCATTCAAAATTTGAAACCAATTACATAAAATCCAAGAGTCGAAATCAGTCATTTTTTTTCTCTGTGTCTATTTTTTTCCAAAAAAAATTCTAGGAGTTGGAGTCGGGAATTGGTAAACAAGAGCTATTTCCGGCAAAAACTGTTTAAAGTAAATTTTCCTTTTAACTCGGGATCAAGATTGACTTTAATTTTCCCCGTAGGGGCAAATGTTAAGGGATTTGAGCTGTTCAAAATTGAACAGAAAATTGTTTAAATAAAAAAAAAAATATTGTCTATACATGCTCTTCATTAAAAGCTTTTTCAGACAAAATTTGTTTGAAGAAAATTCGCCTCTAAATTCACAGAATTTATATTTGCCTTGAACTTCCACTTAGGCGCTAATATTAAGTTTTTTTTTAACTGTACAAAATTGTACGAAAAATTATTCAAATCAAAAAATGAAACATGGAAATGAGGTGCCGAGATCTTTCAAACAAAAAATAATTGTTGCAATTGGACTACACACTCAAAAGGAGTTTGAGGAAGACAGACAGATGCACCGACAGACATATTCCTCCCATCTCAATACCCTACTTTTCAATTTTTAATGTTTCAAAATTTATTAAATTATTTTATTTAAGACCTTCATCCTTTTTTCCTTTTTATCTGATTTTATTGAGAATGTAGACCAAAAAGTAAAATAAAGATTGGGTCCCGAATCTCTGGAAATTCCTACGTGACCAGGAAGGGGAATTTCTTGATTATAGAATGAAGCCTTAGCGGGGTACTAGAAAATAGCTGTAAACATCTTCATTTCTACATACAAAGTGATTTTCGATATCACTCCTACCCTAAAACTCGAAATGAAGAGGTTACTTCTTGATACTTCAACAGAGGTTGTTTTCAATCCTGAGGCTTTCACTAATCACGTAATAGAACTTACACAGCGGCGTAAATTGCCCAGTTTTATACAGCGGATTACTCCAATGTTTCCGATCAGGAACGACGATGTTCGCTTATAATTATAAAATATTTACATTTTTGTTGGAAATTATTATCGGCCATGTTTTATTCTGAAAAAGATCCCTATTTATCGTTACTCTAAAATGTCAAAATAATTAAGCATTTTTAAAAAATATATATAAGTTTTTTAATTTGCCGTAAAAATCGGTAAAAAAAAAACACAATTTGCGAATTTTTGGAGAAAACTGAATTGCAAGTTAGAACTAGTTTTTCTTTCGAAAATTCAGGTCTATTGTTGGCAATAAATAGAAAAAAAAAAGTCCTCACAAGTAAAACTCCCATTTGGGAACATTGGCGCTTAAAAGGTTGAAAAAAGACCATTTTTACCATAAAAATGGTTAAGAAAATGTTTAAGTCCTAAAGCATATTTATTTCAGTTTATAGTATAATAATGAACATTTCAATAAAATGTGATGAAAAGTTCAAAGTAATATGTAAAGTAGTTTTCTAGAAAAGGAATATAAATTTTTAAAATTGACTTTTTGAGAAAATCACGCTTGAAACTAAAATTGTACGTACATTTATATACATTCCTGCACAATTAATGTTTACAAAGGGTGGCCGATTTATTAGGTATACTTCTGAAACTTTCTTATTTTCAATTTTTCCGCTCACTTTTTGAAGAAATAAACCACGAACCACATTTTTCTTTAAATTATGAAATGCTGCTGGTATCTTTATTATTGTTCTTTAGAAATGGCAACACTACCAGCCTACGTCATTTTACAAATATTTAAGGTTATTCCAGCTTTAGTCTCTAATGAGAAAAAACTGCTGTTGTCGTGAGGTTATATTAAGCATTGTACAAATATTTCATCGAAAGTTACTTTGTCTTCTATAGTTAATACGTTGTTAACACTTATAAATGAAGCAATGTTGCTGCAATTTGTGATTAGATTACATTATTTGATTTATATCGTTGCTTGATGTTGTCAAAACTGTATTTTAAGAATGGGCACAAAAGAAGTGTGTGTGTTAAAAAAAGTGTTTAAAAGTGTTTAGAAGAAAACAAAAAAAATCTTAAATTTAAAACTCTTTTGTAAACTAAGACAATACAAAATACAAATTGCTCGTGGTTTAACAAATCGTTGATATTAATCGACAAAGAAGAATAGGCGAGGGGGGTTACGATGACGCATTGTCATTTGCTCACATCCACTCTCGATATATATATATATATATATATATATATATATATATATATATATATATATATATATATATATATATATATATATATATATATATATATATATATATATATATATATACATATATAATTAGTTTTTGATCATCCCTTCAACTCACTAACAAACACAACACTGAATTAACTGAAAAAACGATCAAGATTAAAAAATGCTTTAAAAGAAATGGTGGAAACATTTATAAATTAGGTAATGAGAAAATAACAACCTAACCACTTGGACACCTGATAGGAAACAAAATTGAAGGCCTTTTCAGGCAGTATCCGAAACTTTTTAAATTATTTTCAAGGCCTCTAGAATAATTAAACTTATTCAAAGCAGTTCATTTGTACTTTTCAATCTCTGATATTTTATTACTCTTGATTGTATAGTTTTACATTCTAACTTAGAAATAAACGCCTATTATTCTGCTTTATTTGTATTTTTTAATAACAAGTAGTGCAAAAACCGAAAAGACATAGAGGTGTGTGTAGTAATTTTTTCTCATGCGAAACAGATTGACAGTATGCAGCAGAAGTAATATAAAAGCCAGCAATAACAAAAGAACTTCCAAAAAAAATTTTGAAAAAAAAATAGAACCGACTTCAAAATTGCTCTAAAAAGTGAAAAATAATTTTATTCTTTAAACACCATCGATAATACTTTTAAACATAATTTTTGAAGTTGGCCCAAAAACGATCGATAAAATCATTCACAGCCATAACTCAACTACAAGTATAAATTTAACCACGTCCAGTTTCTTCACTACCACATGCATTACGCATTGATGACAGCATATTTGGTTAACGATATAAATGTTTCGTTCCTAAGTTTGGATGATTTTTTGATAAAAATATGAACGAAGCATGGTTACAATGGATTTTACTTTTTGTTTTTGCGCCAACTTCAAAAATTATGTTTAAAAGTATTATCGATGGTGTTTAAAGAATAAAATTATTTTTCACTTTTTAGAGCAATTTTGAAGTCGGTTCTATTTTTTTTTCAAAATTTTTTTATTTCATTCTTTTTAGTGTAAATGTAGATATTTCAGTAAAAGTAAGAAGTTACCTAGTAAAAAGTGCGGCTCTATATCACTGTATTGCTTTAGAAAAGCCTTTATTCAAAATTATCATTACAATTACTATTAATGTTACAGTTATATGGCACCAAATTTTTATAACAATGAGTTTCATATTATCGCGTAGATGAAGAAGCGAAGACAGTGTGAAAGCCAAATGAAGCGAATACTCGTTAGTCTCAACTCGAGATCTTTATTCAGAACCACGAATGAACGTTGCATCTCCTTATATACAACTTGAAAAAGTGCTGGATTTTTCCAGACTTGAAAAGATACTGAAATTAATAGGACATTCGAGAAAATACGGGAAACAGTAGAAACGAAATTTTAGTAAAATTCACGTTGTCCTAGTCGGGATTTGAACCCGGGTCGCTCGTGTGGGAGACGAGAATTCTACCACTGAGCCACCGTTATCCACGGATGAAAAGTGCAAACTTCGCTGCAATATCATTTAATAGGGAAATTTATTGTTTTTTGCCCATAACTTTTTTTCTAAAAAACAAATATGGTCAAGCAAAGTAATGGGACCTAAGTTGAGCCATCCTCTATCCATTAAAAAAAAAATCATCAAAATCGGTTCACTAGGTCAGACGCTATGAGTGGACAAACAAAAAAAAAACATACATACGGTATGAACTGATAACCGCCTCCTTTTTGAAGTCGGTTAAAAATACAAAATTCACGTTTAAATGAATAGCAAATGTAAACATGCAAGTCACGATAATATATCTCAAGCAAGCAATATGTTACAGGAACATCATAATCATACTTTTTTACATTTTTGATTCAATATGTAAAAAGGAGCTGAATTCGGCACATTTTGGCATCCTCTCTCCCCTCCTCGCATTTGAAGAAATTTAAAAACTTCCCAAGTTCATTTGGTTTTCAAGTACGCGAAAACAAAATGCATTTTTAAAAGTATTTTTTCCTTTTTTTCGGATCGTATTATGCAATTTTTCGAGAGATTGGGGCCCCCAAAGAAGGGGGGGGGGCTAAGCTATGTTTAGCTTATAGGTAAATCCAGCACTGATTTTAATTTATGGGGACATAACTGTGCCCATTTTTATGCATGTAATGGCGTTCGATACATTTTGACGAGGAACGACTCTTTCAAAATGCCCCCCCTACCGCCATTTTTACTTTAGAAACGACATTAGAATTAGTTTCAATTTGTATCACTGTACTCAAAACTCAAATCAACTCGTATTTTAAAATATTTTCATCGAACTGCGTCGCTTGCCTATGTTTTGAGTTTCAAACGCTGAAAGTGCAAGCGCTTATTTATAAGTCTTCTTTTTTTTCTTTTTTTTTTCCCCCTTGTCCATTTCGCTAAAATTAGGTTTACCTTGCAAAAAGAAGTATTTTTTTAAACCTTGGACTTCACGAAAAAAAAAATCGTTAATAGCGTCGATAGGGGTAAACGAAGATAAGGACAAATATAATTTCTCACTTCGAACATGATCACTTTCATTGAACTTACTTCGATTGAAAACCATTAATCTTAACTGTAGGAGAAAGACTTCCTCTAAACTAAAATTATTTTTTTTTTCTAAGGTGTGGGGAGGAGTTTTGTCTTTTTCGTAAGCCCGCTTCACGGGCTACCCAATTTCTCACATGCCCCTATGCAATGCATAGGCTTGCCCCCCTCCCCCTTCTAGATAGCTCTGCCTATAAGGCGACATCTAAACAAGTTTAAAGAAAACAGGACAATCCACAAATTTAAACTCAAAATGTCTGATAGCGCATATAATTGTTTAAGGTTTCAAAGCTTTTTTTTTTTTGGGGGGGGGGGGGGAAGGAGGCGCATCATTTTTTGAAAATCGTTTTTACTTTAAATCAAATAATTCTTTATTTTTACTGCATGTAAATACTGAAGATATTGCAGATGTATATTTCTGCTTACTACATGCTTGAAAAATAAGCTATAGATATTTAAATCCTTGCAAACTAAGAGAAAAGAAAAACAAAATGTTTATATTATGATTATTCTTATAAAGTTTGTTCGACTCTTCTTTTTGTAAATTTTCTATAACCATTCGCTGCAGTTTGCATGCGTCATTAACTATTCAGAACCGCATATGAAAGATACTAGGTATCTAACTACTTTTTATTTTCATTGTATCTTTCTTTTTACCTTCGTTTTGTGAAACTAATGGCTTTTCCATTCTAAACACTTGAGTAAGGATATAACATTCTCGCATTTTCACGGATGCTAAACAATAATTAACATTCATTTTAGTCCGACAGTTTCAAAACAATTTGAGCAGAAATCCATTAAGAGCTCAATAAAAATACATTTATTTTCTTCAGAAAATAAAAGAGCCACAAATTCTCTCTTAAGCATTCCTATTGATTTGAATTTTCACGAAGGCATAAACGTAATTACTCTTTAACGACAATGTTAACTGATGCATTATCAAGCTCTACAAAAGTCTGAACCTTTACGCTTAAAAAATGGAATAATTGAATAAAAAAAAATCCTGTGAAAAATTGCAACTTGGTTATGCGAAAAGAAGGAATACATTATTATATCTGCTTGCCACATTTAGAGCTAAAGTGTTTTTCACGTATCATATTTCATGCAAATGTTTATTGCAAGTAAATGTATATATATATATATATATATATATATATATATATATATATATATATATATATATATATATATATATATATATATATACACTGCTCGAAATTGAAAATGCAACACCAAGAAGGAATGGTCAGAAAGTGATGAAATTAGGAAAAAAGAGCAAGGAATAATAAATGATCTTAATTTCAAAATGGTAGGCAGACTACAGAGCGAGAATGGCGTCAGCTCATTAGGATGTAGGACCACCGCGGGCAGCGATACACGAAGAAACATGTCTAGGCATAGAGTCAATAAGGGTGCGGATAGTGTCCAGAGGGATGGCTCTCCATTCCCTTTGAACCATTTGCCCAGTTCGTCTTCTGAACGAGGCAGGGACAGAGTCTGCAAACGGCGTCGAATCACATCCCACACATGTTCAATTGGTGACAGGTCAGGAGAGTATGGTGGCCTGGGAAGCTTCTGTGTGCCTTGGAGAGCACTGCTGCAGAAAGGCAAAAAAAAGAAAAAAAAAGTTGATATAAATTAAAAGTTGAGGGAAAATATGAAAATTGCAAGAAAAAAAAACAGAAGCTAAAAAGAGCAGAAATAAGAAAAGAAATGACCTTGCCAAGTTGGCCAAGTCAGTTCAGGCTAAGGTTTAAAAAGAAATCAGGGAAAAAATTAGAGAAAGAGTAGCAAAATGTAGAGCTTTAAAATTCAAAGCTTCAAGTAGCAGCTGTGTTAGTCCTTTCCGTAGTAATAAATCCTTAGGAAAAGCCGTTAATCATTCAAAGCGGTCTTCGCCTATATCTCCACGAAAGAAGACAGTTGTTATAAAAAAATTGTTTGAAAATGAATTTGGTCAAGTAGATAGAAGCATATCTTCATGTATTACAGAGGCAGAAGAATCAAAACGCTTGTCAATGGAAACAATCAACTTAATTAAGCAATTTTACATCAAAGATGATATTAAAAGACAAGCTCTAGGGAGCAAAGATGTCATAATAATCAGGAAAAATGATGGGTCCAAAGATAAGGTGCAAACAAGACATTTACAACACTCAATTAGAGAACCATACGCGTTGTTTATAAAACAGCATCCACAAATTAAAATTGGAAAGAGCAAATTTGCTGAACTCAGACCGAAGTAAATTCTATTGAGTAACAAATTGCCAAACAATATATGTCTATGCAAGTACCATGAAAACTTTATAATGACTTTGGGAGCACTAAACAATAAAATGTCACACATACCAAAATATTCTGCAGACTTTCCATCACTGTTACTATGTAACATGGAATCAGAAGATTGTTGAGAAAATAAATGTTTTGAATGCAAGGGTGGGAAAATATTTTTAGACTAGTATGGAGAATATGCTGAAGAATTTGCAGAAAGCGTGATAACTTGGTTTTCATGGAGAAAATGTAAGGATCGTTCGTGAAAAGTTCTAGAAGAGGGATTGATCCAAGATTTATTGAGTTACATTTGTCATCTAATCCCTAATTTCCTCAATCACTGCTATGTAAAACGTTTTCAGGCGGGGATTTATAAAGAGCGACATAAACTCGTCACTAGTGCCTTATATCCATCAAAAATGGCGATAATGCAAATTGATTTTGAAAAAAACTATAAAAGTATTTCTCAGGATGAAATTCAAAGTGCGCACTGGGCACAAACCCAAGTAAGTGTTTTCACAGCAGCACTATATCATTCTGGTACAATGCATCCGTATGTTATTGCCTCAGATGAATTATATCACACTAAAGACACTGTGATACCTTTAACAACCAGAATATTAGAAGAGATTCCTCAGGAAATAGAAGTATTTCATATTTGGTCAGATGGACCATCTTTCCAATTTAAAAATAAGTTCATCGCAGCCACAATACCACTGCTACAATATAAATATAATATGAAGATTACGTGGAATTTTTTTTGCCACTTCCCATGGCAAAGGCCCAGTGGACGGCATTGGCGGTTCTGATTTTTCTAATTCAAAATCAATAGCTGGAATTAAACAGAAACACTTTTTTAAAGTGAAGGATGGAATCATCGAAAGCTGTAAATTGTCGAAAACATTATTTGCACTGTCAAACCTACAACACGATTTAAAATTGGTGGCCGCGACTGGAGATTAGGTTTTTGTGGAACACGATGGACAGTTATATCCAGGTGAAGTTAGAGGAATCAAAAACTTCGAATATTTTGTGAGTGTAATGATTCGAACAAGAAGACATTGGAAATGACCAGAAAATAAGGATGAAATTTACAATTCGCAAGGAAAAGTAATAAAAATTCTTAGCACCCCAGAAGTAGTTAACGCACGAGGACACTTTTCATTTCATGAGATACACTAAAAATTAACGTGTAAAATCCAATAAACGTAACTATAATTGTTTCTATTCTTTATTTCTTATGATTTAAATTTAACTTTAAACAAAGATGTGCTAAGTGAGAAATTAAACAGAAATACTGTATCAGTATAGCAATGTTTTTTCAACGTAACATCAGTCACGACCTTTAAATATTTTCTGTACTAAGAAATTTTTAGTTTTTTCAATCAAGCAAAGTATTTTCATAAAGTCTGAAATCTCTATTTTGATGGGAGTTTTTTTTTTTTTTTAGTTTTCACACTATTAGATTGAAGAGGATTTAGAATCATATATAAGTCAATTTTGGCATTGTCTCTTCTGTATAACATCAGTCACACTTTTTCGATTCCCCCTATATGAGCATAAAAAAATTCCTTCCGTTTAAGAAGTTAGTAGGGTGTCATTACACTCTATTATGATATTTTAGATCCAATTCAGGTAAAAAAAAATAACTTCAAGTCAGAACTGAATTTTAAAGTTAAAAATACCGTCAAACTGTAACGTCAGTCACCGTGGACAGACCCATTTCTTTCACAAGTGTCTCAAATACAAATATATATTTAAGAATGTTTCAATTTTTATTATTTATTTATTTATTAATTTATTTTTGTTTTTTTGAGGGGGATAAGGAGTTTCGTCACACAATAAATTCTCATCTCCGTTACCTCAACACAAAATGTCATTTCTCATTTACTGATAGCAGTAATGGCACTTTATTTCCCATGATACAATGGAGCCCCCTTGTTGATTTTCAGTCATAAAGAAGTTGTAAGATTTTTGTTGAAAAACAAGAAGATAGATTTTGCTTTAAAACCCCAAGTGGGAATTCTCACCTCCGTGAACTTGAATTTCAGGGATGTAAATTTACGTAAAAAAAAGTGCACTTGTTTTCATATGCTTAATATATGCAGAATATAGCAACGGAGAAAAATTCTTCCCTTAAAAATGTGTCCAAAGCCTATATTAATGGAAAATTTCTCAGTACCGTGACAGACCTTATCAATGTCATTTTTTCTTAGGTAAAAATAAATGATGGAGAAATACATCAATTTTAAACAGTCTACCCAAAATTATAAATTTCCAGTTTATTCTCATTTTTCTAATTTGGAAATATATTAGTAGTATATTATTTTTAACACAAATTTGAATTAAAAGGATAACTAAAATTGAAGCCTTACTTTAATTAAGATAGCTTATTATTAGATTCGCAATTATCATTATAATAGCTCATTTTTTGAACAATTTACAAAGTTATTTGTTTGATATTAAATTGGTCACTATTTTTAATTAATAAAAATGTTTTTTATTCTTTTTTTTATTTCCGTGAACAAAGGTTTTTTTGTACTTATCAGCAAATGAATTGGAATTTAGTTGAACCATTGTTTATGGCTACTTCTAGTAGGTAACACTATAATGCCAGAATGAAAAAAAAAAGAGAAAACAAAAGGTTTTGAGATTGAAAAACATTTTTTTTCAAAAGTTAGACTTTCTGGAGAATGACCTGCCCAGTTGTACACTTTTCCTTTGGACTGCAATGTTTCAAATTTGCGCTTCAATCGCTTCATGTGCAAACAACGTGTTAACTAAGAGTTCTTTTTACAATACTCGAAGTGTCTTCCTCAAGATCATCTCTCAATTCATTTAAATACCAACCATTTGTGTGACATTCAAGTTTCAAATACATGTAACGGTTGAGCTTAAGCAGGTATATAATTGTTTATCATGGACTTTTGAAATTTTGAAAACTTCAATGAGAATCCAAGATTTTGAGCATCCCTCGGCATAATTTAAAAGCATTGGTGGAGCTTTGTTCACCAAATACTTGCTTTTATTAGACTTTTTACCGTAAAAAACGTTGCATGATACGATACCAATCAGTTACAAAAATAACTGTTATTGCTACCATACTACCGAAATCGATGTTGTCCATAGGTGTTTTAAACTTGACCAATAGCGTCCACACAATCTCGGTAATGTCAATGCAGTTGTTTACCTAGAAATTCACCTACGGGTTCTCGGTTATGTGTTGGAGTTCCATACGGTGTTTTGAAAGGTCTGTGCTAGATTAAGATCCTACTCGCTAAAGTTTCTACTGCTCTAATAGCTGTTGGATTTTCTTTCATGGGAAATGTTTTCTTTTGATTCTTGTTTAGGGCGTTGTACTGTCCACCTCTGAGAAGCTAAGATATGGCCTTGTGAGCAAGTCCATTTTTCTCAAGGGAGAGAAATCAGTAAGAAGAGAAATTTTACATTGTTCGCCAAATGGGCATTAACACTGCAAACTAAATCCGCTAGTTCTTAAGCCGTTTTTCCTCATCCCTATTTCAACAAATGGAATCGTTTTATCGATCGGACAGCGGAGCTCAACTTGCCAGAGGTGGACAGTAATCGTTTTATTGGTACTTAATTCGCAGAGTTGATGTTTGGTCTTGATTGCTCTGTCTTTAAGCTTACATTTTGCAATTGAGATTATGTCATTTAGGATAAAATGAAATTTTTTTCTATACTGAGACTTTTACCAAATTTGCCAATTTCCTGCAACGCCAACATGCACAGGTAAGAGGAGGGATCCACTCATTAAAGCATTTCTTACATAAGTTGTGAATTCGGTATCAATAATGATCTAATTTCGTCAGTAACAATTTTCAAAGAACCGTTTAGATAATTTTTGAAGTTTACGAGTTGGTTACGTGGGATCCGCACAAATTTTTACTATTGTTGCAGTATTTCCTTTTCTTTTCTTTCTTTCTTTTTTTTTTTTTTTTTTTTTTTTGAATGAACGTAAAGTGCACTGCCCTCAATTTAATGGAGTAGTTATTTATAGGAAGATAAATACATCCAGTTTTGAATTTATATTCTAAAGAGGTTACCATAAAATGACTAATACAGCTCAAAATGATTCCTAATTTGTTAATTATGGTAAGTATAATTCCTTTAATAATCCTTTAATGGCTCTATTAATTTGATGCATTAACTAATTGTATCAAAAAGTAATACAAAAGGGGATTTTATGGTAATGTTCACTAACTGAATCATTCCAGAAATGTTGTCTATACCTATTTCGGATTTGAGACATTAATGGGTCTTACGGTATGTCAAGCAGGTTTAAGGATTTTCATCATTTCAACACAAAACGTGGAAGATTTATACAGTAAGCACCAAAGGACGTACTTGTTATTTGGCGCCTCCTTCTTAGAAAAAAATGCGAACTTATCTTGATTTTCAAAAACTCCGAAGCAACTAAACATTTTTTCTAAAGTTAAAATAAAGCCAAGTTTATGAAGAAATGACGCGTTTTATAAAAGTTTATTCCTGTCCGCTTCTTTATTTTGTTCACAGTTCTATTTTTTGATCTGATGAGCAGGTAACAAAATAATTTACCTAAAACTATTCTTAAGGATCACAATAAGTACATGTAATCATAAATGAAGACGCAATGATTATTATTATTTTCCCTTGACCCTACAAAGTTACAATATTTCATTTCATTCTTAATCCTATAATCTGTATTTTATACTAACAACTTAAAGTAAAAAGAAAACAAGGATTATATCTGTAAGGGAAAATGTTATGATTAAAATTGGAAAAATAAACAGTAACCATTAAAAGAAGCCATCAAAAACATTTCCTTTTTTATAAGATATGTCACTGAATATTATTTATTAGTAAGAAAAAATACAGCTATATATGATGATTACTAAAAAATACTGATGATCCCAAAAAATACTAATATTTTGTTTTCAAGAATATTGAATAATTTTGTTTAAAAAAAGCTCCGTTTTACCTGCATGTTTTGATTCATTTTTATTTTCGCTTAGAATTTTCAATATCTAAATTATCAATAACTCTGCATTTGATTTTGAACATTTTGACAATCGAAAGTGTTCATCTAGGTCTAACGGTTGCAAAAATAGGAGTATTGCAAGTTAAAACGGAACACCCTGTATATGTGTGCATATTTTTTGTTCCCTATAGATATAGATATGTAGGATAGTATAGATATGTATGTGCCCCCTCCCATTAAGAGTCGAAAATGGAGTTTTTCTATAATATGAGGGCGAAAAAATGCTCGCAAAAATTAAAATAAAATATCCATGGAAATTCCTTATTTTTCTGCATCAGTTAAAACTTGTTTCAATGTTCCAAGGTAATTAGAACGTAGATAATAACTGTTTTAACCAACATTGCCTTAAAATGAAGGTAAGCTTTCAATTAGAAATCCATTGTTAACCGCGGTCATTGTCAAAGACTGATTTTATTAAAATTTGTAGCGTGAAGAAAATCATTGTGAAGAAAGATCTGTTGCCATTATTTTCTCGAATATAAATATAAAATTTTGTTTTTTGTTTTGAGGCTTTTCCTGTTGGCGGACTTAACATTTTTCCTTTTTTGTTATTTCTCTGCAATTTATTGGGACTCTTTACAGATGTATTTTTTGTTCAAGTCTTATTTTTGAACACGCATCACTTTACTTAACTTTTATTTCAAGTTAGACCGTGCAAGGTCGGACAATGCAGCTAGTTTTCTAAAAAAAAAAATAATCAAAAATATAATCGTTCTTTTTTGGAATTATACAGAAAAAAGTTACAATACTGGTAACTCGTCTAGGAAAAAAAAACTTTTAAAACATGTTTATTTCTAAAATATGTTAATCTACTTTCGTGGGTTCATACATTGGTATAAATACCCTTTTTATCCTTTCTATTCGAAATAGAACAGCTCAGCCAGAAGGTAATAACTTTGAAACTCGTTCTACATAACATAAATTTTATTTTCTTGTTTTCCTGGGTAACTCCTCAATTTGAATTCTCAAGGGTGCAGTAAGACTTCGGCACACTACATGTTACTGCCCTAGTTTAAAGAATGTTATGGATATTTTCTGCAGAAACTTTAGCCTTTAATAAACATTTAGGGTTTTCTCGAACGTGATCAAATACTTGAACACAGTTTGTTTTCTCTCAACAGTGCGACTTGTCACAACTTTTCCCATGCGTTATTCTTATAAATCGATATTTTCGCTGCGTCTTCATTAACTTTTTAATGCTATTTACATCTATATTGTACCAAATGGGGTGCTGCGGTCACAGGCCTGTAGTAAAATGGCTCAGTGGGTAAACTTGCCACATTGAACTCAATATTTGACAAAAGCTTATTGAAGGTTAGAAAGACATTTTAATTAATAACTGTCAGTTGAAACGTACCATACAGTGCACATAAATAATATATATCGAAGATTGGAAGCACAAGTCCCATCAAAAGGGGTGACTTTTGTCACATCAAAGCATCGAAATCTTACTTTCATCGACGGTAATTCAGTGGCGACTGAACGTTTGATTCGAATTCATGCTAGGGAGCGTTGAATGGCTGTTGCCATTCTAAATCAAATAATTTTCCACAGGCTATAGGTGGCTGAAAGAGGTGAAACAAAGTTTTTGTAACGTATAACCTGCTTTTAAGTATAATGAAGGACAGTATTTTTCTTCATGATTATGGGTTTTCTATTCTTTTGAAACTTTTTTTTTTGTCTTGTGGGTTTTCTGGCCTATTTAGAAAGAGACGAGAAATCAGGATGTATTGTTTAACGTTAGAAATGCATGAAAATTAAATAGTAAATTAAACCGTTTATTTCAAAAACCAGTCAAGCGACAAACTCTTCCAAAGTACGTTTTTACTTCGTCTAAAAAATTTTCTATGAGGATTACTTTGTTTTTAACTAAAAGCGATACATATTTAGGTACATTTCTTTCAATAAGCAATCCTCCTTGAAAATTTTAATATGGTGATGTAAATGTTTTGTGAAAGTGCACAATTTTGACGCTTGACTGGTTTTTAAAATAAACGACTCAATTGTTCTTAAGCGTGTGTTAAATTCTATAGTCATCAACTCTTGATTGACTTCAAACTATATTTTCATTTAGTAGTTTTTTCGTAAGTTGCTAACTTTTATGTCGAGTTTGGCAACATTTTCGGCATTTGATAACATTTTGGTCATATTGTGCACTGACGTGGCCATAAGACTAAAAAGAATAACATTCAATACCAGATAATTTATTTCTATGACTGATTTATTATCAAAAGAGGGAGATGATACTTCTTTGTTTTGTTTAACTGACGGAAGCTGTTTTTTATTTCAAACTATCTGGCGATTAAAATTCCTAGCATTTATTGTTTCTAGTTCAAAATCTAAGTGTTTTGCTTTGGCTAAAGGTTTTTAATTCCATTCTGCGATAATATTTCCAAAAACTCTTTTTGTATACTTTCCATTCCAAGTAGATGCTGTAGTAATATAGGGTAAGTTAAATCAATTTATTTTATGTTAGGTTAAGGTTAAAGCCCTAATTCTTTAGCAAATGATATTAAATCATCTTTTAGAACTTTGTATTAAACATTCATGTGTACTCAGAACAAAGTATTCATTTTCTGAAGTATATTTTATTATACTTATGTGCTTATTTTTTTCGGGCAAGAGGGAAAAATAAAATCCGAGACGCTTTATTTGTATCCGGAAGGAAGAGCTAAACAAACGATTTTTTTCCGTATAATGTACCGTAAAACTGTACAACTTTAAACCACTTTATGTGCAGATTTCTTTATATTTTCATTAATCTTTGCCAAAAATGGTTTAGAATTTAACCATACATCTCAACTGTAGAGTGACGCTAAATTACACACAAAGGGAGGGGGAAATTTTTCTATACTGGTATGAAGTTTGCACATGGTGGTGACAACTTTAGTCCACCTCATATTTTAATTGATATGCACTGCTAAACCGCTCCAGTCTAAAGTTAAAATGCCATACATCGTTCTGTTCCAATCCCGTACACTGCAAAAATTTAAAAAAAAAAAGTGCTTACTTCTTCCGTTGTTTATACTTTTTTAGTCAATTTCAGGTTTTTTTTAAATAAAATCAATTGTCAGAAATACAATATTTTATTCAGATATATAAATATGAACGTTAGATAGTATGAAAAGCAATTAGTAGGTACCTACTCATGGATTTTATTTTTTTTTACAAGGGCATTTTTGTTTATCATTTATTTACAGGGGCCTGATACAAATTTTGTCCCTATTGGGTAGATTTCTTCGTTGTCGCATTTTTTTTTTTTTTTTACTAAATGACATCGAAGAAATGAGGTCAACACCAAAATTTGCCCTTTTTTGCTTTTCTTGTTGAAATTTGGTTGCTCCTGATTTCTTGGATCACCTTTTCCATCAGTTCAGGCAAATAGTTGAGGTAAGGACAGCCTATATTCTTTCTTTCCTTGGCAACGAAATTAAAAGAACTAATTCTTTTTTATTTTATTTCCTTTCAATTTCAAAAAGTAACTATTAGATCAACATAACACGTTGCAAGAATGCAAATCAAATCTAGTAACCCAATAATTACTTTTTTTTTTTTTTGGCGATACATTGCTTTTCTTGAATTAAGATATTTTGTCGAAGTCATATCCTTAGTAAAATTGTGTCTTTCTGTGAACAAAATATTTAAAGTAATGAAACAGATTTCACAGCATTTCATAAACAGTGATTTATAAAAGCTTTTACGAGTCCAAACTATCGCACGCTTTAACTTTTTTCAAATCAATTTCAAAGTATGAAATCAAATTAAAAACTCTTATTCTTCTTTGCTTTTTCAAACGTTTCACAGATTTGGCTTCAAAAACAGTCGAAAAACTCATAATTTTATCAATTCATGTAGATGCTCTACTTATTCTCTTCTGCAGGTATTCGAGGTTTCTTCATTTGTCAGACAATCTCCAAATTTAACGTTTCTTATGCTTCATAATAATGTAATGTTTGCTGAAATTTTAGGAATTGACAATTTTTTAATCCATTATCCCATTTTTAGCCGACTGCGCGTGCGCGACGGAAAGGAGGGTAATGTAGTTATCAGTCTATGTATGTATGTCTGTTCCTATGTAGCGTTCTAAATGCTAAATGCCTTGGCCAATTTTGGTAATTCTTATGTCAATCGATTTGTCCTAACCTTGGGAGTGTCACTAAACACATGACAGTAATCAAAAGTACCATTTCAAAAACCAGTTGCCATTTTGTCAGTTCGGGATCGGCGCACGGTGGGTGTTGCACATTGTGTCGCACGCTACCTGCATGTGACAAATGCAGGTAGTTTTCGTTGCCTGAATTTTTTTGCTCAGTAAATCTACTAATTGAGGCCACTTGAGGTGGTAGGTCAAGACACCCTCGCTCTGGATGTACATTCCCTCTTTCTGATGTAAATTCTTTCATGTGTTCTTTATATGTATTCTGTACTGTAATAAAAAACATATCATGCGTAACGAAGGCAAGACACTCAGATTGTAGTCCTCGTCAAAATAAACCCATGCAATAAGCACCAAAAGAAAGAAAGTCCACTAAATCGATTTTCATCTCTAACATGTTGCATTTGTTTTTCCTTTGATTCAAAGGACTGAGTTTCACGACGTGCACTTTGTTGAGAGGCTTTTTTAGTTTTGTGAGAAAGATTTGACTGACGGACGTTTCCGATTTCGCGTCATCATGAGTTATACATGCTGTTTATATAGTTGTGCTGTGGTTGACTTAAGTTTGCGCATTTTTGCCGAAGGTCAAGCACATGTAGCTTAAAGCCAAGTTAGGTCCCTAGAGGGACTAATTATCAGTAGTTTAGACCACCGCAAGTTACTTAATAAACCACACGATACAAACAAACTCTCTCAATGAAATGACAAGGTTGCGAAATGTACCGTCTTATAATCATAATAACTAAGTCAATGAAAGTTAACTAAAAAGTGTAAAATGAAAAATTATTAAATTAAAAAAAAAAAAACCTGACTGCGTAAAAACCAAAAAAATTAAAAAGGAAAAGTTATAAGCCCAGTAGTTTGGAATGTATTAGGTAATACTGAATAACTACACCGTTGAAATATTTTATAACCGTACACAGATAAGACAAATCATAAATTCAAAAGCAGAATAGAAGGATCAACAGTCGGGGCTCATTCAAATTTTACGGGGTTCCTTGAATCGAAAGGAATGGGCCCCGACTATTGATCTTTTTATTCTGCTTTTGAATTTACGATTTGTCTTATCTATGCACGGTTATAAAACTATTTCAACGGTGTAGTTATTCAGTAGTAATTAATACATTCTAAACTACTGGGCTTATACATTTTCCTTTTTAGATTTTTTTTTTTTTTGGGGGGGGGGGGGGTTACGCAGTCGGGTTTTTTGTTTTTATTTAATAATTTTTTAACGGATAGTTTTAACCCAATAAAGAGGAAATACTTAAGAAATTGAAAAATTTATTCTCAATCATAGTGAGAATTTTCAAAGTACATTTGAAATATGTACTTTTTTTTAAGTAAATATTTCAAAAAATATGTACAACGAAATAAAAGTTTATATTGGAATCAAAAGTGCTTTTTGAGAATTTGATGTGTGAATAAAGGAAAAATAAGATCTAACTGCAATTACAAAAAACACACACACACACACACACAGAAATAAAGGTTAAAGTAACTATTTGACGTATTAACAAAATACCGAATCTTCATTTTTTAAAGTAGTTTTTATTTATTTTTAATTTAGTGGTATTATTTATTTACTCTTGTTTGTTTTGGCTCATGATCCCATGATTCTTGGAATACAAGACAGCATAGTTCATCAGAACAACACTATAAGCAGTTAAATGTAACAAACTAATAAGAAGTTATTTTAGTGCAGATAAAATCGAAAAAAAAAAAACTTGTTTTCCCTTGATGCGAGAGCATACTTATTATATGTTACTACACGAGCACAATAGTTGTCATGTCTAGTTATGTATGTCCGCAAAGAGAGAAAACGGTATGATTAAAGCTAAATATGATTAAGGCTGACTGAAAATAAAACACACACACAAAAAAAGAAAAGATTAAAATAACTACTTGACGTATTAACAAATTAAAAAATGTTTTTATTTGTTTATTTTTATAAAGTAGTTTTTATTATTTTTTATTTTCATTTGGTAGCAATTATTTATTTACTCTTGTTTGGTTTGGTTCTTGGTTTTTGGAATACAACACAGCATAATTCATTAAAACGACAGTATAAGCAGTTAAATGTAACAAACTGATACGAAGTTATTTTAAATCAGATACACTCGGTAAAAAAAAATCCTTTGATGCGAGAGCACATTTATTTATGATACTACGCGAGCAAAATAGTTTTCATGTGTTGTTATGTATATAATCCAAGATAGAAAACGGTAGTATACCTATGATTTAGGCTGACTGTAATGGCTTTGACGGTAAATGTGTGCCCAAAAATATAGAAAACAATTGAATAATTGAATAGCCTCTTGTTAATCCATGCGAATAATTTTATCTTTTACTGTTCCTAGAAAAGATTTTATAATGCCTTCCATGCAGGCTAGATGTTTCAATAAATAAATAAATTAATTAAATAAAATAAAACCGTTACATAAACCCTGATGAACCTAATTAAATTGTGTGCTAACTGAAGATAAGTACAATCGTCGAACTTTATTTAAAAAAAAAAAGCCTTAAAATTGCCCCTGAATATACATTTTGAAGATAATAGTTCTTTGCATATTTAAAACTACACATATTGCAAATCGTTTCGAAAATCTCGCCTGCGGGTTAATAAATCTCACCTGACATATTTATATCTGAAAGAAAAATATATTTCTTCGTTTCTATCTTTTTTTCATTTTTTTTTATTAAGCTCTGGATTATCTCGCAAAACGGAAACATTATTTGGGATTATTTACTTATTTTGTTACATGATAAACACTTTTTACGAATGCCAAATAAAAGATACAGTTAGAATTGTAAACATAAACGTAAAAAAATACTTTTCCCTAATTGAACATATTATTGCACGCGTTTTCAGTTCATGCGAAAATGAAAAAAATAAAAAAAGAGAGAGAAAGAAAAAGTTATCTAAATGATTATATCGAAAAAAAAAATATTTTTTCAATACTATTTTTGCTACCTACAGTAAATTAAAACATGTTCTCTTTTGCCGTGAGTAGAAAAACTTTTGCATCTTTTCAATTTATTATTTTTGTTAAAAGAACGAAACAACAATAATAAAGTACTTTTTCTACTCGTTTTGAAACGTAAATTTGAAGCAATAATAAAGATATATAGAAAATGAAGGGAAAACATACAGCACAATATATATTACGTAATTAATTACATTTTTAACGTAAAATGTAACTGTTTTTCAGAATTACTTACATAATCAATTACATGTTTGACATTAAATAATATTTTTTCCTGCTTTGTCGATGATAAATAACCTTGCTGCATTCATAAAGCACAAAATGTTTTTCATAGTTTTTTTTTTCTGCAAAAGAAAGTGAACTGTGTTAAGTATCCTGAAAAATATGCGTTCCGTTAAACAATTAATTCAGAAAATATGCGAAACTGCTAATGAAAACTGTATTAGTTCAGTCTTTTCTTTTAAATTCAGAAGCGAATATTTGTTGTCAAATTGCAGACCTAAATACAAAAGGTTGTAAAAGAAGTTAAGACAAGTAATTAGTTTGGTATTAATCTATAGTTTTACATGGATTTCTAAAATTGTATTAGTCCAAGTGTAATAAAAATAGTTTTGCAAGTGTGATTTACCAGGTTCTTTTTTTTTAATTTTTTTATTAGTATCATAAAGCAACTCACTATGCACCACAAAGAATCAGATAGATTCAGAATGTAAAAAGAACAATAAACACAAAATACATTGAACAGTATTAACAAACATCACGCAAAAAAATGTAAAAAAAAATTACAATCAAAGTTATGGAGTAAGAACCCATGAGTGCCAGAACTTTATCATAATATAAAAGCCCAAAATCTTTCTGCGTAAGGACATCAAAGCAGATAAAAAAAGGTTCGCTATTATTTTAGCTGGGTCGCATTTCTTCGGCAGGAAACAGGTAGAAAAGTTGCGTGAAAAACTGAATCATTAAATGTTAAGTGACCTCGTCGTCTCCACCCTACCATCTCCGATTTAAACGAAATTCTATAGAGGTGCAGACATGTCTTTGAAATTCACTTGTACAAATTTTCTGCTTCTAAGACCAAAATCCTGACTACCTAGGATCGATTAAAAAAGGGGCTCCGAAATGGCAGATCAGCTTTGTGAAAAAAATTGCAATGTTTGGCACGGTTTCCCCAATTGGAGGCCATTTCGGAGTTCACTTTTTTTTTAATGCTATTTTAGCTCCTTATCATTTTTGTCTTGCAAGCTGAAAATTTGCATAGCTAGTTTCAAAGTCATGTCTGCACCTTTTTAGAATGCCCTTCAAATCAGAGATGTTGGATGGGAACTACCAGATCACGTGACATGGAATGAATCTATGTTTGGCTTTTTGTAGCAATTTTACGCACCTTTGCTACACTGTAAAAAATCTCGGAAAACTCTCTGAATATATAAAAAAGTTTTCCGTAATACACAGATTCGTACGCCCTCCGCAGTTTTCTGCTATAATCAAAAACGTTTCCCGTATAGCAAGAAAGTAAGAGTCGACGCATGCGCAGCTCACAATTTTATAGTCCAGCAGCAAATCTAAACTAAAACTTTCGAAAGCACGCAATGAAAACAAGTGCTGTGACTCATGTATGCGAAGTAACACTCATCAAGGGGATTAGTAGAAGTTTTGTTCCTCGCATGAATTCACTGAAGATAATTCTAAAGTCTTATATTTTCTTGCATATATATCGTCATAAGATTGAATTTGAAGCTATGTCACTTATTTTTAAGTACGAAGTGCAAATTCTCGACGCATGCTCGCGGAAGGAATACAAACTGAAATTGAAAACCAAATAACTACCGAGAGGACGCCATGTAAATTCATTGCGTCGCATAACTTGTGTAGGTAATTTACTTTTTTCTTGGATACTTTTCTTCTTTCTACCAAATGGGTAATTTTTGTTGGCAGAATTTTATTCTGTCATAAAAATCACCTTTTTGGTGACCAAAGCCTGCAAAAGACCACCACCGACGAATAGGTAAGTCGCTTTGCAACTCTATTACTTTAAAGAGATTTAGTTCATATAAATCTCGTTAAAAAAAAACTATTTTCTTCAGTATTATTTTTTCGTTGTGAACTATTGCAATTTGAAAATATTTTACATTACATAGAACACATATTTAAAGTGCAAGTGTGTCTAGTTTTATTCTGTAAAATTTATGAATTGAAGATTATAAAAAAATTTAAATATGTGTTATTGTGTACTTTGTTTTTATGTGTCAATCTCAGTTAATATTTGGCTATGTATCAAGCATTATGAATTAAATGTTATAATATGCAAATTGTCAGGTTTGATAGTTCGTCTTTAAGGTTGCATGTTTTCATTCTCTTGTAAACAGTGTAGCTAGATTGTATGAAGTAAAAAAAAAAACTATCTCTTGTAATTAGGAACATAGTGCTTCAGTATTATCTAAATGACGATATCTCTTTAAATATTTGCATTAGCGAAACGCTTTAAATTAGTTAAATGTGTATTAATTTATTTAACAAATAGATACATATATGTATTTAAAAGTGTCTTCATTTTTTTCGTTTTACGAGCCTCAATTTTACCAAAAGCAAAAAAAAAAAAAAAAGAAAAAAAAAAGACTTAATAAAATAATTTTGTATTTTTACACCATATTAAAGTATTTGACTTATAATTTATATGATACTTTGATTTATAATGTATGTGATACTTTGATTTATAATGTATATGTTGTTGCTTTTTCAAGGGGGGGTGGGCGCTTCATAGCATTTTATGGGTGCACCATCACTTTTATGGTGGGGGAGGGGTTATTCTCGTATATATGAAATGGAATAATCATGTAATAGAGTTCAATGTTTTAATAAATAAAATATATAATGCATTTCGCGCACACTGTAAAAATAAAATCAGTAACCTATTTTGAATAAGTATTTATATTTGTGATGAACTGGAAAAGGGCAAGAACAGAAGAATCAACCCGAATGGTTCCAGCAGGGGGACTTGGTGTCATATTTAAATTCATCAATTTCTCTGTTGGTACTTTTCGGTACACTTTGTTCGTCAGAGAAATTGACTTGAGGTGAACGAATTCCGGAACGCGAAGGGTAGGTAAGTCCTGTCAAATTTTATCCGAAGATAAAAGCTATCAAGTTTGATACAAGATATGTTTTTAAGTTCTGCATTAAAAATACAATATGTTGATAGTTTTGTCTTGAAAATATTGAGAGAAAAACTGAAGTTTAAGATTGTTTAACAAACAATCCCCACTTTTCAGAAGGTACCCCCCACTCCAATTCCCCGACGATTTTGTGATTAGGAATGAAACTACTAGATTATTTCATAATTTTTCAAAAATTTATAACTGTGCATATGTTATGCTGTTAACCATGCTATTTGTCATTAGAAATTCCAAAAAAAAAAAAAAAATCCACGAATAATTCTAAAATTGCTTGTATTATTGCTCTTAGATATGAAAGAATTGAAACTGATATGGTATGCAATACTATAATAAAGAATTATGTTTTAGAAAAAATCACGGAAAAAGGATTCCGAAATTCTCGGAAACGTTTTTGAAAATTGTTTGGAGAATTCCGAAATACTCGGAAACGTTTTCGAAACTTTCATGAACCACAGCTGCACAGAATACTCAGAAACATTTCTGGAAATTACGGAAAGAGGATTCCGAAATACTCAGAAACGTTTCTGAAAATTACAGAAAGAGGATTCCGAAATACTCAGACACGTTTCTGGACATTACAGAAAGAGGATTCCGAAATACTCAGACACGTTTCTGGACATTACAGAAAGAGGATTCCGAAATACTCAGAAACGTTTTTGAAACTTTCATGAACCACAGCTGCACGATATACTCAGAAACGTTTCCGGATTTTTTTTACAGTGTACCTGTTTCTTGCCAAAGGCAGTGCGACTCAGCTTAAAAAATAGCGAACCTTTCTTATCTGCTGTGATGTCCTTAAGTAGAAAAATTTTGGACCTTTATACTATGCCGTAGGTCTGGCACTCATGGGCTCCCGGACTATTAAACACTAGATTGAATAAAACGTTTTTAAATTTTAAATTTTCAAACCTCTGAACTAGAACAGATGGAACAGGAGACTAGGAAACGGACAGCATCCTTCAACTCCCTAACACGTGTTTCTCTTATATGGCTACAAACAACAGGTGTTCTAGATTTTCATTATCTTGGCCTTCACACACGCTTAACGAACACTGCTTTTCCGGAACACAGAATAACTTACACCAAATTTCGCAGTTAAGGTGCTAAGGGATTTCTAAACATAGCAAAACGGACGCTTTTTTCGTTTCAAACGTCTTATTGAAATTCGTAGTCTCCTGTAACATTCTGTACTATTAATAAGATTGAGTCTATTAAACCAATCTTTAAAATTACCATGTCGAGTAAGGAATTGAATTACAAGAAAATATATTTCCAGATGCTGCAACTTCGATCTAAAAAAATTGTGGGACGGAAGCGTTTTGTCCAGTTTCCATTTTTCAAATACAGAAACTCTGAAATCTAATCCTTAATAGGTTCATTGAAGTAGAACAAATTTGGCTCAGCTACATCCAAGGAAAAAGGTGTAAGAATAGTTTTTTACCAGGCTGTAAGTCTGAATACTTAATAATTTTACTCGATGTTACTAACTAAGTTACTGCGTTCTAAATACTCATCCTATCACTGAAATCCATCTAATTTGATTAAATAATATTGCAAAATGCGTTGAAATGGCTCAGTAAATTCATTGTATTGGTATGACTTAAACAACTTGAGTCAATTCAATCTCAATTTCTGTGATATAAATGTTAGATTAGCGGTCTATAGTTATCATCGATTTCCTCTTAAGCTCAACATTTTCAATGTTTATTGTTAATCAGTTCATCTTAAAACAGTTTTCCATTAATTTGAGTTTTATACTTTTCACACATGAATACGTTTCATGTCATATTCTAGCTGATATTCAACCAGTAAGTTCAAACCCAGTGGACGTTTAAACGCATGGCTTACTAAGAAGGAAGGATTTTGACATAGCTGCGTGCGCTACGGAATCAATAATGAGGATGAGAATGACCCATCTTAGGATTAGAAAATCTGGAAATATGTGTATCTATTTTATGCCAAAGATGTGGGCGATTGAAAAGTGCAATCCGAATAATTCATTTGTGTTTTCTACTAAGGCTTAGAAAAATTCTTTTTTTTTTCATTCATTATCTTCTTTTTTAAACTTATATTTTGTCTCAAAAAAGTTAGTTATATTGAAGTATTTTGGACGAAAAATATCGGTTTTTGGGTTTGATACAGTAATAGCATACTCAATTAGTTCCATATTAAAATGAAAATTTATTAGAGTTTAGTTTTGTATCGAAGATATTTGTATGTTTATGCTTCATGTATTACACATTTAGTCATACAGTCAGAAAGCATCAACTCTTTTTCTACAACTAACGCCTTTTTTTCGGAAAATTTAACAATTAACTAACGAATTCCAAAGAACTGCTGGTCTTAAGCAAGTACTATAGTAGTCATGACTTACAGCTGCAGTTCTGAACTGTTTTCGCCACTCTTCACCCGAATAAACGCGTAATGCTTTTGTTGGTAAATTACAATACATATGAATTTTAGAAAAAAAACTCCTCAAAATTAGTTTTAAATTCTTTTACTTATTGTTAGCCTTTAAACTTGATACCGGTAGTGCTTAAGCTATGGTCCAAAGAAGGCGTTTATTTTTATTACATCCTAGATAAACTACGATCTAACAGCTAGAAAAACATTTATATTATTGCTAAAACCTATTAAAAAAATCAGTTTTCTCTCGAAACTACTCGCTGGGTATATAAAACTATGTGTCTTTTTCAAATTAAATGCAACACGAAAATAAGAAAAATAATCAGAAACAAATGTGCATAAAAAAAACTTAAAACTTGTTTGAGTATAGTAAATAACATAACTGGCATACTAAAAGATTTCAAAAAACAAATAAATAACTATCTCACGTAACATTTTTTTCTCAAATGAAATATACTTATTCTGTTCTTTCTCTCTCTCTCTATCTTTTCTTTTTAGTTCGTGGTTTTCTTTTTACTATGCTCTCGTTTTATTATCACGAAATTCGGAAGCATTACTTGGAATTAGGTACTTATTTGGTTACATGATAAAAAAAATTATAAACAAAAGATACACAGCTGGCATTGTAATAAGAAACTTAAAAAGTAAATTCCTTTTCCTGTATGAAACATTACTGTACGCGTTTGTAGCTCATGCAAAAATTAAAAAAGGGAAAAGAAAAATGCATTTAGAGTGATTAATTAAAAACATTTACTATTTTTTGACAATTCTATTTCACCAACTACAGTAAATAATAATATGTTCTCTTTTGCTAAGAGCAGAAAAAAAATCACATATTTTCTATTTATTAATTTATTAATTATTACAAAGAAAAATAACATTTATGTACGTTTCTACTCGTTTTTAAACGTAAAATTGTACCAAGGGTGAAAATAATTATGTAGAAAATAAAGGGAAAAAAACAGCACAGTATAAGTAACATAATAATCTACATTTTTAGCTTAAAATACAGTTGTTTTTTGAAATTACTTGCACAATAAATTACATGTTTGACATTAAATAATAATGTTTTTCGCTGTGTCGATGATAAATAACCTTGCAGTATTCAGAAAGCATAACATGTTTTTTCTCCGAAAAATAAAGTTAACTGTGTATCTTAAAAAATATACAGTTCTGTTAAATAATTAATTCGAAAAACCTGTTGAATAGCTCATAAAAACAATAAGTTAGCTGTTTCTTTAAAACTCAGAAACAAATCTTTGTTTTCAAATTATAGCTCCGCACGACTCACAAAAGGTTCAAAAAGAAGCTAAAGAAAAGACAAGTAATTTATCTGATTATAATTGTAGTGGAGGGTGGCCTGAAGCAGGTAGGTTAACGAAGAACGCTCGAAAGTTTTTGGTTTTTATCGCATCAATTTCGGTTTTATTTCCTTGCAGGGCTCATGGACTTTAAGATAACAAGAAGTCCCATCTAGAACTAAACGAGCCTACTTTCCCGGATACCCATACTACTTTCTACCACTTGATCAATATTCTAAAAAATAGTTAAAATCGCAAATTGTTTCAAACATATCTTTTAAATATTTTAAGCTGATTTCTAGGAATAAAATATTCCTCACTCATCTAAATAATTAGAAGCGTAAAAAAAACCGAACAAATAAAATAGCAGCATACAGTCGAGTCCCGACTTACGCGAGGGATGCGTTCCAAGACTCCTCGCGTAAGGCGAAATTTCGCGTTGTGGAAAAATTTAGGAATAATGTTTTTTAGAAGCATACAAATTTTTTTATGCACTCATAAACACCATTTAAACTGCTTTAAAGCATTCCTCAACTGTAAATTACAGTTTCTTACTTAAAGAATAGACTTTTACTGTATTTGAAAAATAATAAAAAAAGCTATTTTATTCAACATGAAATACTTTAAGGTGCACAAAATGAATGATCAAAGACTAAATAGAGCAACACAGTACACACAGTGAGTAGTAATAATAAAATGCTGCACTACAACAGTACAGTATAGTGGATTAGTAATAATATTAAAAAGATGATGATGATTTATGCTCCATGATCAGATTGTTATCTGATACATTTTTAAATGCAAATGCTTTGCCTTTTCTTTAAAACGTTCCCATTTATGGCAACTGCCCATCTTCCTAATATCTTTACACCAAAATACAAGAGCAGCTTCCATTATCATATTTTTACTTTGCTTAGACCTTATTGCTCTGCAAGCTTCAATACTGAAACTAAGTTCTGAACTTTATATAATTTTGATTCGACTTTATTAATTGTATGAATGGTAGAACCACGTATGATTGTGTCAAGCTACCTTTGACGTTTGGTAGTTGTTCAAGCATATCGGGAATCTTAACCCTTCTATTGTCAGAAAAACTTTGTTTTTCCATCCATCTTTAGAAACTTTAGATCTAAAAGCGCACTAAGATGCCATTATATTTCATCAATTTTAATATTTATAATGAAAGAAAGATAAATGAAAGACACTGAGTAGTTATTTGATGCACTAATAGTGCGATGTGTAAGCTAGTTTGGCGTGGGAACTTTCGCTGTCAGTGATGCCAAAAGTATGTATTAATATTCACGAAATCAGTGTTTAGTAACCAATAACAAAGCCGATACTTCTTTTAATTCGTGTTGTGAACGAGGAATTGCGTTAGCTATAAATTCGAAAAATTCGCGTTATAGCCTTTTCGCGTAAGTCGAATCGCGCTGTATCGGGAGTCGACTGTATAGCAAATTTCGTTCGATATCATGCGGTAGTTTCTGCTGTGGAGCGGCCACAGAAAACTGGTCACACACACACACACAGACATTTTCCAAAAATGGTCGAAATGGACTCAGCACACCTCAAAACGTTCAAATCCATTCAAATTCGGAATTCGAAAATTTGCACGAACCCAATACTTGTTTCTATATATTAGATAAAGAAGAAAGTAAAAATTCGTTCAAAAGTATTATCGATGGTGTTTAAAGAATAAAATTATTTTTCCATTTTTAGAGCAATTTTAAGTTGGTTCTTTTTTTTTTTCAAAATGTTTTCATTCTTTTAGTGTAAATGTGTTTCAGAATTAGTAAGAAGTTACCATCACGAAATTCACTTTATTTTTTTCATAAAATGTTCTATACTAAAAAACAAAAACTATGCACACGCCTTAAACTTCAAGCGATTGGCACTAAAAATTTATCTTTGTTCCTCCCTGGAATTCATTTGTGTGTTAATTTAATTATAACCATTTAAATACAGTATTGTGGCAATTAATTGGGAAATGCATTTTTTTTTTTTCAAAAAAAAAAATCAGTTTTATTCAAGTTTTTTATGAATACATTTGAAACTAATAAATAATATGACCTCCCCGAGACTTAATAACATCACAGACACGTTTTGGCATGGAATGTACTAGACTGGCACATACACGGTGCGTCCAATAGAAAAGGTGACTGATTTTAAATAAGGTACAAGACACAATTTTTTTCTAGTTTACAAGATGTTTTATTCAAAATATACACCTTTGGAGTCAATACAATGCTGGAAGCGGTCGTGAAATTTGTTGAAGCACTCTTCTAACCCATCTTTTGGAATTGCCCTCAATGTCGCCGTCGTAGCTGCCTGAATATCTGAAACTGTGGCAATATGTTTGCCTTTCATTGCCAATTTCAATTTTGGGAGCAACCAGAAATCCGCTGGAGCCAAATCAGGGAAATAAGGAGGCTGATTAAGCAGCACAAAACTTTTTTTGGCCAAGAAGTTACGTACCATCAAGCTTTTGTGTGTTGACGCATTGTCATGCAAAAGAAACCATGACGCTTGGTTTTGGTATTCAGGTCTAACTCGATGAATTCTCGCCCATAAACGCTTCAAAACACTCAAGTAGTAAGCAGCATTAACTGATTCACCTTCTGGCATGAATTCCTTATGGATGATACCCTTCGAATCAAAGAAAACTGTGAGGAGAGTCTTGATTCGGCTTTTTTCCATGCGCACTTTTTTTGGTTTGGCATCTTCTGGGCTCTTCCACTCCGCGCTCTGACGTTTTGTGAGTGGTTCATACTTGAAACACCAGGTTTCATCACCAGTTACAATGTTTACCATGAAGTTTGGATCCCTAGTGGCCGCTTGTTGCATGTCTCTGTAGTGTTCCACTCTGCAATGTTTTTGGTCGTTAGTCAATGTGTGCGGTACAAAGCGAGCAAAGACTTTCCTTTTTCCTAAATTTTCAGTTAAAATGAGATGGACAGTGGATTTAGGTATGCCAGTAACCTCTTCGATGAGTCGAGTAGAGACATAACGATCATTTCGCAGGATTTCGGCCACTTTTTCAATGTTCTCATCATTTCGAACTGTTACTGAATGACCTGGTCTTGGATCATCTTCTAAGCTGTCTCTACCATCACGAAATCTTGCATACCACTCAAAAAATTCTTACGACTCAGTACTTCACTACCATAAACAGTTTTCATCAATTCAAATGTTTCTGTGGCACTTTTACTCAATTTAAAACATAATTTAATGTTAGCACGCTGCTCCATTTTTTTTTTCTACCGAGGCAAGCGACTTCTAGAATTTGCGTTATCACGTTTCAAACGATGTTTCCAACGCTTTGAAATTAATCCAAATAATAATTGAAATGTACGTGCATTTAATGCAATCATTCTTTCATAGATAGCGCTAATAGTTCCGCAAATATTAAATCAGTCACCTTTTCTATTGGACGCACTGTGTATAGTTTTAATTTCAACGTCTTTATACCAGACGTCAAAAACAGACGAAATTAGCTTTTCCATCATAGTACTATCAAGCTTATGAAGCCGTTTTTTAACTATTGCCCACAAATTTTCAATCGGATTTAAATCTGGTGAGTTTCCATGCCAATCCAGTACAGTAAGTTTGTTTTTAGAGCAGAAATTGACAATTTGCTTCGATGTGTGACATCGTGCGCCGTCTTGTTGAAAAACGCGATCTCCGTTCGGCCAAAGTGTAGACATGGTTGGGAGCACATTTTGGGTCAATATCGATTCGTAGCTGGCACTGTTCATCATTCCTTCTACGGGAACAAGAGATCCTGTCTCTGAAACGCAGAAACAACCCCTAAACATCTTTTTGGGCGGATACTTGGGTGCTTGGTTAATGTGGTGTAGACGAAGAGGTTCTCCTTTGCTCCTTCTCACGAACCTGGATCTAAATCCCTGAACCGCAAAATGTGTTTCATCAGAAAATTAAACCTTTTCCCAGTCCTTCTCAGTCCGTGCCCTTTTTAACCTTTTTTTCTTCATGCGAGGCGTGAGAAGCTGCTTCTTGTACGGTCGACGTGCTTTCCGCCATTGATCAAAAAGTCTGTATCTCACTGTTGAAGGTGCAATGTCAACACCAGCTGCCACCATGGACTTGGACAGATCAAAACTAGTTGATCGAGGATTTATAGCACTCATTCGATGTAAACTTTTGTCTTCACGAGCCGACGTTTATCTTTTTCGGCCGCATTTTCCAATACGTTTGGTTCCAGTATTTCCTGTTGCCTTAAACCGCTGCCGTATCCTCTCGACACTTGATTTACTCACTCCACATATTTTGCTTATTTCTTCAAACGTTTTAGAAGTGTGTTCTCTAAGGGCAATAACTTTATCACGTGTTTCAGGGCTGATATCCATGACTCTAATTACTCTCACAACAAGCGAAAAATTAAACTGCCACTTGGCGGAGGAATTTATATGCCTGCTACTTACCTGATGTGTACAAACAGCTACTAGTTTAAAAATAACTGCCATTTGAACTGAGCTGAATTTGAATGCTTATTGGTTCGCTTACCGTGTGATAAAGCGAAAAAACAACATTTCCCAATTAATTGCCACAATACGTTTCCCCTAACTGATTTACATTTCACAGCATACAAGTTGCTTGTGATACAATCATGTATCTCCTTACTTAGCCCAAATCATCTGTTATTGGCATAGATGATAACAATAAAAATACTTCTAATAGTTGAGGCAAACCTAACTTGGTAGAATTGTAAAGGTTAACCTTTAGGCTACGGCAACTATACAATTATCTTTTCCCTCTCCCTGCGGCTCAAAGCTTTCTTAGTTCCTTCCCCCCCGAATAGGACAGCATAAAGGGGGCGATGTCCACTTCGACCGCTGAGCTCTCCGCAATACAGGGTTACTATAGTGGGACACTATACTTGGCTAGTCATCACTTATTCAATGGTTTGAAAATAATTTTTTTCCCTCCTTGTTCCTTATGGGGTTCTCTAGGTTTAGATTTTCTGTAAGTATATTTGGTTCAGTTTTAAAATTGAAATCACTGAAATAACGCTTCTCATCTAACCTAAGGCTAACGACAACAAAATAATAAATATCAAACTCTATTTGTGAGGTACACCACTGGATTCAATAAATGCCAGATGTCCTTATCTATGCGCTAAAATGCGGAGGTAAATAGCGTTCAACTGAGACCAAAGCCATTGTAAATACAATGTAGAATACCTTAGATTCAAGGGAGGCAACTTTGCTTTTCAGCTTGGCTATTCAGAAAAATGATGACACTAATACGTGTGTCCAAGAAAGAATCCACAATAATAGCGAACAATTCCTTGCTTTGCTTTTCTGAGCAGGTGCAAGCGGAATATGCTTGAACACCGTATTCATTTACATAAAGAACGTTAGCGCTTATCTATCTTTTAGAGCATGCAAGGCACCCTTTTTTGTATATGAAGCTGGCGTTTCAAAGTCAATCACTGTCGAGTGAGATAATATGGAGAGACAGCCTACAAATCCCCTGATATCCCCATTCACTCTTTCTTCTAATTGTGGTTGAAATACATCTAGTAATTGTTGAAGGATTAAGTTCCGCTCCCTTCACAATGCACAAGAAAAATATCTGGGCAAATTTGTTTTAGATTCCAAGTCTTTCCTCTTTTCAACATTTCCTATTTATGTACTATCTTTATAATACATTTTCACTACCCAGTACGTTGTTATTTGTGAGTAAGAGAAGATAAGTAAAAAAAAAAAAAATACGCATGAGTAAACAGAAAACCAATTTCTTTCTTCCATTTTTTACTGGCATAAACAGTTCCAAATGTAAGAATTAATTAACAGAAAAAAAAATAAACAGACATTAGACTCTCATTGAAAACTGAGTAAGATATATCAGGTGCTCTTATAAATCTTTTCACTTAACCTCTTTTTTTTTTTTTTTTTTTGCGCAAGGAAGAAAGAGGAGCAACCGACTTTGACTTAAAAATTAATATTTTAAGCCCCTTAAATACAAACAGGGGGAAAACTGAATGCACAAATTTATACTTTATTAACTGCTTTATAAGGCCATAACATTTAAGAATTCCTAAGTTGAACCATAAAATTAAAAAATTCAGCGAAAAAACCCTCGTAAACGTGCCCCGGTGTACCATACTTATTTTGTTTCATTCAGCATATCCTTAGTCCTTTTGACTTTGTACTGAAATAATATTCGCTATAGACAAAATATCAAGGAAATACATTTATATTTTCTAAAATATCAAAATTAAGTTTTTATGCTTTTCACTCAATAAGTGATCAATTAGATAGATTTTTAGGCGTAGCGAAGGGGGGGGGGGGTAAAAACACCCCTCAGAGCCCTTGATTTTAACATTCTTGCCATCCCTAGTGCAATAACTTTTACATATGAAAAGGCTCGTTTTGAACAGAAAACCCCCTCCAGAAGATAATTCTGGCTGTGCTAGTGACTCTTTTTATAAAAAAAAAAAAAAAAAAAATGAGCATTTAGTCTAACTTTCAATTTTCAAACCAAAAGATTCACGACACAGATTCTTAATTGAACCTCTCTTTCAAATTTATTGATTTTAGAATGTTTTCCATGTTTTGTTGAAACGGTATTACAAATAATTTTCAGTTAAATTGTAAATAATGAAATAAATGAAACGTGGCAAATCGCAAATTGATAAGTTGTTTCTTATTCAGCATGATATTCATTTTCGAAAAGTTAGCAAAATAAGATATGCTTTTCAAGTGTTTAATTATTTTTATAAAACCATAACAAAAGAAATATTTTGGAGAATGATGTTTCTTGCGCTCTGCTCCCTAAATATCTACACTGCTTAAACTAAATAGGTGTTTTGTACTCAGTTAAATATGCTGTTATTAATTATAGGAAGCCTTACTATTGGGTTATTAAACAGAAAAAGGCTATCAAAAATTTTTCTTTCCTTCAAGTATTTTACTTCTGCTTAACTTTCTCCCCTCTTTTTCGAAACTTCGCCACACATTCCTTCACTGGGAACAAAACTATGCCAAACGCCTCTGATTGACAGACCCCCAAAAGGGGTGTAGTGCGTTTCATTCATTTTCTCCCTGTGTAGGCGTGTGTGAAAGGATTATCAACTGCGGGAAGTAACTGGAGGGGGAAGGGAAGGACTGGTACAGACGTTGTACCACAGCCGTAGGAAGAGAGCACTTTTTGTCGGTACAGCATATGTACCGCCGTTGGCTAAAGGTTAAGCAGATTTTAATCACTGCATTATCTCACTTCCAGGTTAGGTTTACTTAAATCCGCTGTATAAATACCCGCACTCTAAAGCAATGACACTGAAGAAACTTAATGCTTGCTTCAGAGAAGTCTTCAGTCAAAATTATCACCACAATTACTGCTAATATTACTGTTGTATGGCACCAAACTTTTGTAACAATGGGTTTTATATATAATCATTAAATAGGGAAATTGCATGAAATTTACTGTTTTTTGCCCGTAACTTTTTTAAGAACAAATATGGTCAAACAGAGTAATGGGACCTAACTTAAGCCATCCCCTAGCCATCCCTTATCTATTAAAAAAAGAATCATCAAAATCGGTTCAATAGGTGAGAAGCTGTGAATGGACAAAAAAAAAAAAAACATACATACGGTATGAACTGATAACCGCCTAACTTTTGAAGTAGGTTAAAAATGGATGGTTCTTAGTTTTAAAAGATATAAATATTGTATGTTAAATAAAAATGCATTACTTTTCATAATCAAGTGCATTTCCTAATCATTTATTGTACATACAGTACAAATGGCGAAGAGGTAAAAAAAAGATTAATTTTAGTATGCAACGTCAAGAGTTTTCATCTCAAAATTGGTAAGAGATTTCTTTCAAATTATATTTCTGAGAATTTCGTCTGAAAGAGATGTTCATAGCCATCATGTTATGACTTCCAATGAAATAAGTAAAACTTATCGTTCGCATACTGGTAGAATGCCTTCCTATGACAAAAAAGACGATTTTAATGAATATTTACTTCAAGTGGATTTCTATTTTGAAGCAAATAGAATTAATAATGATAATGATAAAAGGGCAACTTTATTGACTTGTATCAGGAGAAAAGTATTTTCCATTTTGAGAAACATGGTTCAGCCAAAAGGTTTAAAAGATATTCTTTATAGTGATATTGTAGAAGTTTTAAAGAAACATTTTTCACCTCTAACTTCCGTAATCATGGAGCGTTTTCGTTTTCACAACATTAAGCAAATAGCAGAAATTATTTCTTCTTTCATTGTTAAATTAAAGAACAAGCCAGTAAATGTAACTTTGGCGAGTTTTTAAATGAAGCGATCCGTGATAAATTTGTCTGTTGCTTAACAGATATGCAAATTCAAAACCGTTTGTTGAGTGAAACAGATCTTGATTTTTCGAAAGCGTGCGATATTGCCATAGCAATGGAAACTGCAATGAAAGAAGACAAATTAATTAAACTTGGCGATGAAAGTAATATTTTTAAAATCGCCAGCACGAAGAAACCTCGTGATGATAATTTTAAATTTCAGAATTTTAAGAAAAGTAATAGAGTTTTCCTGAAAAAGCTTCAGAAAATTTTCGGAAACCAATTAATAAAACACAAAAGTGTAAACATTGTGGTAAATTTCATAAAGGTGAGTGTACTTATAAAACGCAATTTGTAAAAAATGTAAGCATAAAGGTCACATAGCTCCGATATGTGAGGCTGTAACAGCAAATTTTGTTGATGAAAATACTGCTCAAGATTTTGAAGCCAAAGATTTGTGTATCAATACGGTTACAAATTATGGATTTAATGTTCCAAAACCATATATTGTGAAACTTAATATTGCTGGAAGTGATCTAGAAATGCAAATGGACTCTGGCAGTGCTTACACAATTATGTACAACAATATTTTTAAGGAATTGGACTTAAAAAGATTAACTTCTGTGGAAATTCCTAGGTTGAAATCTTATTCTGGAAACTTATTGAAAATAATAGGCAATTATTTCGTTCCTGTTAAATTTCATAGCCGGATTCTGTATTTACTTTAGTTATTATCGAAACACCAAACAGACCAACTTTAATGGGTCGCTCTTGGATAGAACAACTTAATGTAAATATTGATAACTTGACGCCTGCATTTACGGTTAATATAAGAATAAATGTAATTTTAATGCTAACGAAATTGATTTTTCTAATGAAGATAGTACTTTTAAATGGTATAAAACAAAGTTTAGGGGTAAATCTGAAATTCGTTATTGAGACCGATTATAAACCTTTACTTACATTACTGGATCATAATAAAACAGTTCCTGAGATGGCAAATGGAATAATTCAAAGGTGGTCAATAATTTTATCAAATTATGACTACACTATGAAACACAAGAAAGATTCAGATCTTCTTTTAGCAGATGCACTTTCTAAGCTTCCTTCTGCTGAAGATAAACTAGTGGATAAACTTGCAGAAAATTCGTTTGTTATATCTTAGACTTTGAAAATTTCATAAGTAAGGACAATGAAAAGGCAAATGTCACTGACGGTCAAATTAGTCAAGCAATTAACTACACAAAATTTGGATGGCCACAAAACGTTTCTAAAGATTTGCAGCAATTTTATAAAATCAGGAACGAACTAAGCATTGAAAATAATTGCCTTTTGAGAGCCAACAGATTAGTAATTCCCAAAAGTTAACAAAGTAAAGAGCTTGAGCTTTTATACGTAGAACATCCTGGTATAGTTCGTACGAAATATCTTGCTTTAGGATAGGCTCTTGCTTAGGAAAATTATGTAACAAAAAACCGCATTTAAGTTTACTAAAAATTGAATGTTCACTATTAAGTTATTATTCTTAACATGCAGGTGACTTACTTGTCGAAACATGCAAGCATCTGGCCACTTCTACGCTTAATAATAATCCATTTATTGCCTCTTTTCAAACTATATCGAAACAAATTAATACACTTCGAAAAGTATGCCATTGCAATTCAATGTTTAAATTATTTTAACAACTCTTGTAATTATATTTCGTGTCTTTAATTTAATTTAGAATTGAAACACAAGCAATAATGATAACAATTGTTTGAAACTAAAGCAAGTCTTAGTGCTATCACCTGTACTTCTGCATTAAATCCCATGTTATATGTGCGTGCCTTTCAACAAACGTGTTCTAAAAGTGAAACAATGAGCATTTACTACTGTTGGGGAACGATTTCAATAGAAATTTCAATTGATTAATTTTCTTGAGAAAGTTCCCAAACGCAGAGAATTTATCTGTATTGGCAATGTAGTTAATTTTAATAATAGTTGTCATTTCGGCAAAGCTCTGTTTGCAAGCGCGTTTTATGCTTTATCATTGTTGGTGAAAATATATCAGGAAAATGTTACGTTTAAGCAAATTATTTTTTAATATTTTTCGTAAGTAGTAAAATAAAAATAGTAAGTACACTGTAAACATTTTCAGAAACCTTTTTTGGTATACGAAACACCTCTCTGAGTATATGAAAAACCTTCTATCTTTAGTACTTTTCCGAACAGCAGAAAAACCTTTTACACATATTCAGAAAAAAAAAAAAGATAACGGTTGGCACATGCGCACATATTCGATGGACAAGAGAAGTAAACTGAAACATGCATTGAGGAGACTTTTTATTTACCGCATGAATTCGATAGATGTAAAATAATTTTTTAGTCTCTTTATGCTATGATAATTTATCTTTATCAGATTATTGCTGATGATATATAAAACCTTTTCTTTATTTTCAAAATAAGAAGCTAAAACAATTGACGCATGTGTAGTTTATAACTTCCTGTTTGAATGAGTTTTATTTTATCCTTCTTTTCACTCTACGCATTAGGTTGGGAAGAAATGAAAGATTTTCGCGCCATTTTGGTACAATTGCTTTCGAGGAACATAATCTGCTGTTCGTGTGTGTGTGTGTTTAATCCAGTGTGTATTAGAATGCGTTACTTGTATGCCATATTTTGTTCCATTGAAAACGCTCTGTACGAGAGCGGTACATTGTATTTGAGTAGGAACAACTGAAGGAATTTGTGCTGTAAATCAAAAATGGATTCATTTATCCCAGAGTTATCGAGTAAGTTTTTATTATTGAAATTTATCGTATTTAGCTTCAGGTCCGTCATTTAGGGCCTCAGGTGGGGGGGGGGGCTGGGCAATTTAGCCTTCCCCCTGGATAAAAACAAAACAATATTATTATACATTTCTACCATTCTTACTTGTATTTTAATGCTTTATTCATTCGGATGCAGTTAGATAAAGGTCCCGCTAGTATAAAATGCCTTGAGCACATATCCTTTGCCATCCCACCCCTTTGAAAAACTTTGAAATCATGGGCCTGTTTAACTTACTTTAGTCAGTGTTTACAATGAATGAGGAATAGAAGATATGAAAATATCCTTCCACACAAAAGTTCAGAATTAAAAAAAAAAAAAAAAGATTAGCATATATTTATTGCTTATTGATTGATAAAATTAGTTTCTCTGAAGTTCAACTGAAGTTTACTCATGGTTAATTATTTAATTCATTGTTTGCGTGTTGTCGGAAATGCTTTATATCTCTATGTTTATGGGAAATCGCTAATAACCTTAGGAAAACATAGTATGTATTTTCCTAAGTATCGTTACTGGAAATTATTTTTTCTGTTTTAGTTCTCAATAAATGTAACATTTCTTATAAAGATTTATCTATTTTCATTGTAATTAATATTTAATGTTTCTGAAGGAACATTAGCATATCTTTTGTTCTTAGGCGTAATACAGCACCAAGGGCCACATAATAATGTTCTTGAATATTAATATGCATGTATGTTTTTGCAAATGAATATTTTTAGCATTCCAATGATATATAATTTAGAATTTCCTGAAATATTTTTAAGTCACTGCTTGTGTTGAAAACATTTTTATTTTTTCCATCATACGTTCAAAAATGTCCACCATACGAAAAATGACCCTCATACATTCTAAAAAAAAAATACGGAAACGTTTCTGAATATAAGGGCAGCTCTAGTTGATGAAGTTTTAAGAACATTTATTTCGGAATCTTTTTTTTGAAAGTTTCAAAAACGTTTCTGAGTATTTTGGAATCTGCTTTCTGTAATTTCCAAATTCACTTATAAGTATTTTGGAATCCGCTTTCTGAAATTTTCAAAAACGTTTCTGAGTATCTAAATCTTTTTTCTGTACTTTTCAAAAAAAAAAAAAAATCGAATGTATTGTCATCTGAAGTTCATACTAAAAAAAAAAAAAAAAAATACTAAGCATTTCAGAATTATCTCTGAAATTTTTAAACACGTTTTCAAATATTTCGGGATCTTTTTTTTCTGTAACTTTTTTTTAAAATACAAATCTTTAACTATAATGATGCATACCATAGCAATTTTAATTTATTTTTTCATTGTTGAGATGATTATATTTCATTCCAAAAAGTAAACAAAAAATAAATTAATAAAATACTTCTATGTATATTGGTGTAAAAATGCAAACTTATTTGTTTTAAAAAGTCCTCCAGTTTCTTTCGTTATAAGTTTATTTTTATGATTATTTTACTGATAACAAAAGAAACTGGAGGAATTTATTTTAAATACATTTTTGTATTTTCACACCATAAAAGTATTTATTTATTTATTTATTTATTTATTTTTGTTTATCTTTTGGAATGAAATATTACCCATCCCAGCAGTGAAAATATAAATTGAAGCTGTATAGTACGCCACAGTATAATTTAGATTTGTATTTCTTAAAAAGAGTCAAAAAAAAAAAAAGAATATTGAAATATTTGAAAAAGTTTCCAAAAATTTCAGAGAAGATTCTGAAATGCTCAGAACGCTTTTTGAAAATTTCATGAACCACCCCCCCAGCTGCAAAATATACTCAGAAACGTTTCTGAAAATTACAGAAAGAGAATTCCGAAATACTTAGAAACACATTTCTGGAAATTACAGAAAGATGATTTCGAAATACTCAGAAACATTTCTGGATATCACTGAAAGAGGATTCCGAAATACTCAGAAACGTTTTTGAAAATTTCATGAACCGTAGCTGCCCGATATACTCACAAACATTTCCGGATTTTTTTTTACGGTGTAAGTTTGTGTAGACATCGTGTTTACGACAATATTATAAATCTACGAAAAACTAGAAAATCGCCTGTCATTTAATGGCAGGAGAAAAACATTTGAACAAGGCAACTGCCTGTTTGGCGATATTTTGATAGTTGAAACTTTTACCCTAACACCAGTGAATGAACCCTAACTCAAGTAGATAGCGTTCATTGTTGACCATTTTTTCATTTCTTAATTCATGGGGAGTCCATTGAGCCCTGTAATTGCCAACTTCTACATGGAGAAATTTGAAGAAGTTGCTCTCAGCACTGCCGAAAAACAACCGACTTGCTGGCTCAGATACATCGACGACACTTTCGTGATATGGAGCCATGGAAAAGACGAACTTCACCGATTCTTGACTCACATAAACAGCCAACATGAGAATATCCAATTTACGATGGAAACCGAAAACGACGGGAAGTTGCCTTTCCTGGATGTCTTGGTCAGTCGCAGAGATGACGGATCCCTAGGCCATCGTGTTTATCGCAAACCTGCACATACTGATCGCTATCTACACAAGGACTCTAATCACCATCCTCGACAGAAGAGAGGTGTAATGAAAACTTTATTCGTGAGAGCCAACAGAATCTGCGAACCGACTGCTATCGAGCATGAAATTTCCCACCTCACAAATGTTTTCCAAGCCAACGGTTTTTCAAAGCAAGAGATCAAAAGAGCCTTCCACCCCAAAATAAAAAAACAGCCACTTAAAGAAGATCCGATCAAGTCCACAGCCTACCTCCCCTACGTTGAGGACGTTACTGATAGAATCGAAAGACTTCTGCGACGCCACAACATCAAGACTGTTTTCAAACCCACCCACCGAACCAGCGACTTATTACGATCTGTGAAAGATGCAAGAGATCCCTTGTCCGCCGCAGGTGTTTACAAGATTCCCTGTTCCTGCGGATCTACCTATATTGGAACTACTAAGAGAAGCGTCAACACTAGAATCAAAGAACATCAAAGAAATTGCCGACTAGGCCACAATCAGAAGTCAGCAGTCGCAGAACACACTTTTAGTGAGGGGAACCATGACATCAAATTCAAAAAGATGAAAATACTCTCAAGGACTTGCCATTATTATGCGAGATTGAACAGAGAAGCCATCGAGATATTCAAACATCCAAATAATTTCAACAAAAAAGAAGAAGGAATAAAAATAAACAAGCTCTGGCATCCCATACTGAAAAGGATCAAAACAACAAGAACCTCCAGCCAATCAGAAACAAGGACGGACCTTCAGCTGAATCCCCAGCAGCCAATCCCCGAGCAGGAAAAGGAGAGCCTAAGCTTCAATCTGGAAGCGATGAAGACAGACGTTCACCAGCCAATCCCAGTCCAGAACCAAGAGGACCCATGCCCTATAAATGTTGAGAGCACTTCGACACTTGCATCAGTTGCCAAGAAGTCTCTTCCCTAGAAGTTACGAACTCGGAACCACTGAGGATGACTGCCGCAGATGCAGCCGAAACGTTTAGAGAATATACACTCAGACCACGGCACAACTGCCCGGAATCCTTTCATAATATATACGATCTCTTAGTTTTTAATAACCGTTTGAAGTCGGGACCTCCTATAAACTACTACCTAACGTAACTGAGTAAGGTTCAGTTTTAAGACTTACGCGTTTTGCTAAATTAGTGTTTGACTCAGGATTTGGTGGGCTGTCTGTTACTTTAGGGTAGTAGTTTATAAAAATCGGTCCAGTATTCTTGGAGCAATAGGAAAACATACATAAAAAGCCGCAAGACGAAATCATAACCTCCTTTTTTTGAAATCGGTTAAAAATGAGTCTCATCAGTAAAACAGTTAAGTTACCGGATCCAGTTAAGCCTAGACAAAATAAAACATTTATTTGCATGTCAAACATTACCAAAAAATATTATCAAATTATCATGTCGTGGCACGAATTTCATCGTTATTGACGTCAGGAGCGTTTCTCGATCATTGAATTCGCTCTTATATATATATATATATATATATATATATATATATACATATATATATATATATATATATATATACATATATATATATATATATATACATATATATATATATATATATATACATATATATATATATATATATATATACATATATATATATATAGATATATATATATATATATATATATATATATATATATATATATATATATATATATATATATATATATATATATATATATATATATAAGGATTAAACGTTTCTTTGAAATTAAATTGTTTATTTTTGGAACTTTCAATGCTGTTTTGTAGACTTATGTATTTTTTGTTTTGCAATTATAACTGCGTTTAATTGTAAGTATTTAAACAAATTAATTCATTCTTCAAATAAAGTTTCATTATGTTTTTGCGTTTTGGATTTTTAAAGTTACGTTTATCATTTAACATTTAATGTTTAAAAGTTTAGAATATATATATCTTTAAGTAGTTATCAAATTTAGATTCTGTCGCATTTTAAGCAATACACTAGCCTCCAACAGTGGAGATTTGGCCTCCACTGATGTAGCATATGGACTTAAGACATGAAGCCTAAGAACGAAAAATTAAAAGTATATCGCCGAGTTCGTAACATTTTTTGAGCCGAAATGGGGTTGTTTCCTTCAGTCAAAAATACTACTTTTATTTACTGAAATCGATAGAATAAGCGAAAAAAATAACATGGAGCGAGAAAAAACTTTCACTTTCCCAACGCTTAATTTTTAATTAATTTTTTAAATTGTCCGATTTTAAGAATAATGCTTTGTTCTCATGACGTTACAAATGATGTACTTTGGCCATCTGTCTACCGCGTTTCCACGTTTTCGTAATGAAGAAGCGAATTAAATATTGCGTTTTACGCTTGCTATCAACCATATCGTTGCCACCACATGTGACTAACGAAGCGAATCAAATATTATGCTCAGTGAATGGCATCAGGGAATGGCATTTCATTATTTGTGATGTTATCAGCAGAAACTTAAATAATAAAAGCGCACGAATTAAAATATTTTTTTTAATATTAAACTTAGTCAAAGGGTTTAAAAAATGTTCAGATCCTATGTTTTTAAGCATGCTCTTTCAGAAGAAAAAAAAAATACTTTTAAAATTTTGGAAACGACCCCATTGGTCAGAGTTTGTCAAGTATTGCAACCATATTGGTGTTTATTGCCACGTGACCAAAATCACGTATTATTCAATAGCAAATCAGAAGTGACCTTCATGTGGAAAATATCACTGGTCACAAAAATGAGTCGCTCTGAAGGAATAGTGCAAACTGTCTGGAATTCACATCATGCGTTTGCGGTGAAAAAATACGCAAATCATCAGCATTGCAGTGCAGACGCACACCGCGAACGACCGTAGCTCCGTCTACAAGCACTTTTATGGGAAGAACATATTGGCAATTTGAAATACAACCATTTTAATTTTTATTTCTTTTTGCATAAGCTATGCTTCGTGCAAGACATCGAATGTATTTTGACTAAGTTTCTTAATTCGATCGAAAAAGAATCGTAGACTATAGGGATTGCAGATTATTATTCTTTAGAGAAATTGGTCAACGTGTTAGGCGAAACCAAGCAACTACGGATCTGTAATCGATGGATGCAGGAGGGAATGACGGATCTAGTTTTAACACTGCCCGTAATGATAAGTCCATTTCTGGATTCTGCCTCAAAAAATGTAGTATGTATCAATTATCAACGAAATATCATCCATCAATAACATCTTGAAATTTTAGCCGGATTTTCCCACTGTTTCCTATATAATGTTAGTCGTTTTATTCACTTTGTTAATAATAGATTGGTAACCTAGTTGTCTTTATTCATTATTATATTTTTCGAGTTAAAAGAAGTACTTAATAGACAATGTAAGTATTTAAGCGAAAAACCTTTGACTAAAACTTTTTAAAGATTAAAAAAAAGTAATGACATAAAATATAAATTGTACAAACTTTTCTACTAAAACGTTGTTGAATATTCTAAATACGTAATTAAAATGCATCAAGATTATTTAGGCTCGTTTTTCGACATTTTATTAAAAAACTAAAGATTCAAAAGGGTCAATGTCCCCAATCATCTTTTTCAACTATTTAGATACATTAATGTGTATAGTATGCAGCAAAAAAAAAAAAAGAGAAATTCCGAAAACAGTGATTAAAGACGACATCAGTCGCAAAAAAGAAATATCATGTCCATTTCTGAAGTCAGAGCCAAAAAGCCTTGCTGATGTAAATAATACTAAGTACTGATATAAATAATACTAAAGAGCAGTATACATCGAATGCCTATTTGAAAACAAGTAATTTCATAAGAGCTCGGGTATTTTCACTATAAGTTGAATTTAATGTAGCTATGGTTAAATCAATGAATGCAAGAAAAGGCTTCTCGTCAAACGTTGAACAGAGAACAATAACTTTGCCGGGTTTTATAAAATATTACAAAAAAAAAGTTCCTTGAAAATATGTAACAGAAAATGATTTTCTTCCGATTTCATGTCATGTAGTTCAATCTTTTAAAATCAATTTTATTTTATACTTCAAGCATGTAAGCGTTTCAAATCAACGCAATTTTTCACCGTCATTCATAATCATTATGAATGGTCAATAAAATGCTCCCGATGCACCATCAACATCTTAACCCTAAAAATACTGAACCTGAAACTATTTCTGATAACGCGTTCGAATACTCGATTAATCAGTTAACAGCTAAACTTTAGGATCATCTATCTTAATGCAAGTGCATTTAGAGCTCCGTGGGCGATTTAAGTGTACATTTTTTGGGAAATGGAACAGATAAGAAGAGTGACGATGAAAAACTCCCGCAGTCTGAAGTTTTATTGCGTCAAAAGATCATTTTTCAAACCACATTTCTCATCTATAATGTACATTGTTAGTCCTCATGCAATCGTTTTTCAATACAATGACCGAAGGTGACGACTTGGATGCCGTCCAACTATGTACACAATTATGGTTGAGATATTGGAATATTGATGGAAATATAACGGGATATACTGCTAAAATTTTTTGTTTTTACACAAAGCTCAATTCTTTAACAAATTTTGTTTTGTTTTAAATAGTGGTTTCGAGTACAAATTATATATCACTCAGTTTCAAACAATAATACAAATATGGGAGATTCTGGTGTAATGGGATACCTTCATGAATATTTATGTCTAAATAAAATATTGTAATATTCTTCTAACTTATCCATTCGACATAACTTATGCTTAATTATTTAAGCTTAATGAGTACAGTACTAATTGTGGTCAAAACGGAAAACAATGTTTTTAAAACTTGAGGAGTAATGGAAATATTTTACTTTATCGATGTTTTTTTCAGTAGTATTTTTGTGATAAAAACTCAGAGATACATGTTTTGAAACGAAAATAAAATTAAGTCTAAATGTAGCATGCTTAATGTAAACGGTATTTCAGAAAAAACAACAGAGGAGGCAGGGCTTAGTTGGTAACCTGTTTACATTTTGATTTTTCTAATGCGCACCAAAATAAATTTATAAAATACAACTAATATGTTCCTATTAAATAATGTTTTTCAAAACCTTCGTTGACACAATCTTTTTCATATGAAAAGAAATTGTAAAATCGCTTTTCTAAACGTATAAACTTGAGCCACGTGGGTCGTGCTGAAGAAATAAATATCTAAATTATATGAAAAAAAAAATGCATAAAACTTAGGAAGCTGTGTAAAATATCCCATATTGCTTTTGAAATAAAATAAATCAGTGCGTGCTGTGTAATCCTTATATATATAATAGCCGACGATCAAGTTACGTGCGTATTTCAACAATGAAACTCGCACCACTGCTTGATAGTTTGATAATGTTTTTCGGTAATGTTTAACATGCAGGGAAAGGCTTTATTGTGACAAGGTTGAATGAAGTTGTTTCCTTCAGTCAACAGTACTACTTTTAGTCACTGAAATTGATAGACTAAGCAAAAAAAAAAAACATGAACCCAGAAAATTATTTTATTTTCCCAACAGTTATTTTCTAAATGTCTGATTTTTTAAACAAGGCGTGGTCTAGATGACGCCACAAATGATGCTTTTTGGCGCATCTTTGTACCACGTTTCCAAGTTATGATAATCAAGAAGCGAATTAAAATTGCGCTCTACGCTTGCTATCAACCATATCGTTGCCAATTCACGTGAGTAAAGATGCAAGTTAAATATTTTGCTCTGTGAATGGCAACACAGAATGGCATTTCATCATTTGTGATGTCATCGGCAAGAAATGTAAACAGTAAAAGATCACCGATTTAAATATTTTTTTTTTAAATATTAAACTTAAGCAAATTATTTAAAATATGGTTAGATGCTATATTTTTATGCATGTTCTTTCGAAAAAAAAAACACTTTTAAATTTAGGAAACGACCTCATTGGATCTGGTAACTTAAATATTTTACTGGTAAGATTGTGACATTTCAGGGGAATGAAGAAACGAAAAAGCCGTCAACTATGAACGATATCTACTGGGTTTTTAACTTCAGGGTTAATAAACTGGAGTGAGGGTTAAAATTTCAACTATCAAAATATTACCAAACAGGCAATTGCTTCGTACAAAAGTTGAAGCAATTTTCACCCGTCATGCCTTGACGGGTGACTTTCTAGTCATATATATTTACAGCATGGGTACTGCAACAAAAAAAATTACAAACAAAAGTAATACTTTTTTTCTGAAATAAATTTCAATCAAATGAGCTGTTGTTCCGTGTTTCTTAATAGGATGGCGTTGGAAAGTCACTCCACATCTCCCATAAAAACCGAGAAGGTCTTTTTACCATTCGAGGGAGAAGTGGAGGAGTTGTCTTCAGTTGTCTTTTTCTAAAATATAACATTACTGCGTGTCCCTGTAAGTTTGGAGTAAGACGCCGTCCTATTAGGCTGTTATGCCACGACTGTTATATAAACAGAATGAAATTATAAATGCCTGAAGTGCTATTTCTTTATTATAATAAAGCTGAAAGTCTGGATGTCGGGATATCTAGATTTCTGTTACGTGCGTAACGCCTATAGACCGTTCTGCCGATTTTCCCGAAATTCGACAAGGAATTACTTCGTAGCAGAGGAGGGAGCACTTCAAGGCGATTTATCGAAAATTCGACTTTGCACCTTTTCTATTCCAATTTTAAGAACATTTTACCGGACAAATTATCATAACATGGACGATTAAATTATCAAATTGTCATAACGTGGAACCATAACATGGGTGAGCAAATTCACATAGCAAATCGGCAAAAAATTTATCATCCATTATTTCTAAATATACAGGCGAACCAAAGGACCTTTTAATTTTTCTACTACGGTCAAAGCCGTGTGTGTACCGCTAGTACAAAATAAAACGAAAAGAAACGGAATGATTTCAGTGCATTGAACGTGATATAGTGTTTGAACATTCATTAATACCTAATAATCAGCGTGGGATCCTCACCTGATTGAAGATTAAATTCAGTATCACTTATTGCGTTATTTTATTATTTTATTTTGGAACCTTTACTGTAAGTTTTTTTTATTCGCATTCATATTATCAATAAATGTTGATAGGAAAGATGTGTTCTAAAGTAATCCTTCATTATAAAAGCAGTCAAAAAAAAAAAAAAAGGAATAAGTTTCTATAAAAGGAGGTTCGAAGAAAAAAGAAAAAATGATTCGTGTAAAAAGCAATGCAAAAAGAAAACATGTAATGATATATAAGAAAAAGCAAAATATATAAGACAAGTCAAGTACAAAATAAGTTTATTGATTGAAGTGGGATCTTCAGCCCTCCAGAAAGTGTGCAAAAACAAGACTAATAAAAAAAAATAATCATCATCAACTTAATCTTAAAAAAACGTTAGCATCCGACATTGGCACAAATTGCGTAATTGATGTAATTATAACATACTATTGGATTCTTAATACCGTTTACTTTTTTTAATTGTGTGTTTTTTTTTAGATAATATTAATGGTTTTTGTATACGGTGCTAAAGAAAGAGCAGTAAGCAGTTGATATAGGAAAGATAAACAAAGATTTTAATTGAATTTTTCGTTATTTTTTAGCAGAAAAAGATTACAAGGAGCAAAAAAAAAAAAAAAAAGGAATCAATATCAATTATGGAACAGACGTATGGATTTGAGGCTTTATAATAATCTTTAGTTAATAGTAATGGAACATTTGTTAATTACAGGTCTACATTTGCTTTATCTTTATTCAAAAGGAATCCTTGTGTTATCATAAGCTACATAATTTATTTACGACATCGCATATCATAGGTTTTTAAATACTTTTGAGCATTTTTTTTAATCTCTTTCTTTAATGCATGACATAGTTTTCCTATTTTAAATAAATTCTTATAAGTAACAATAATCAAAGAAAAAAAAATACTAGCGGAAAGAATGTTGATGCTGAAAATGTTCTGTTTAGCTGAGCTTAAAAACAGAAAGGAGCAATAAAATTAAGTCATTTCTATAAAATAAAAAAGAAAACTTACCAAAAATGATGCATTTGAAAAGAAAAAAAATAATTCATTAAATTTTTGTTATGCTCACGTTAGAAACAATACTCCTTAATTGCATTATATTTCGTACATTTTCTGAATCCATAAAACTAAGGCAATAATAAAGAATGATACTTTAAGAAGTAAACAAATACAATGATTTTGTTAACGTGTAAGATATGAATTAGGCGAAAAACCAAAAAGAAACGTGTGCGAGAAATATTAATACACTAGTGGTACCCGCACGGCTCTGCCGGTAGTAGAAAAATTAAAAGGCCTTTTGGTTCGCCTGTATATTTACATAATAATGTATGGTGAATTTTCTCGCCAATTGGCTTGCACCCATGTTACGGTTCCACGTTATGATAATTTCGTATCTCGCCAATTGGCTTGTGCCCATGTTACGGTTCCACTTTATAATAGTTTCGTAATTTACTCGTCCATCTTATGATAGTATTGTTCTTAAAATTGGAATAGAAAAAGAATCACCTCGAATTTTCGAAAAATCGCTTCGAAGTGCACACTCCCATGCTACAAACTAACTTTGTGCCAAGTTTAATGAAAATCAGTCGAACGGTCTAGGCGCTATGCGCGTCACAGAGATCCTGACAGACAGACAGAGATCCGGACAGAGATTCTGCCAGACAGAGAGACTTTCAGCTTTATTATTAGTAAAGATTATGTCTTGAAGTGAGCAGAAAATTTAATATTACTTTACCCCCTTCTTTGGTGCCATTATGTGATGTAAAAAAATGTACAGAAACCACAAAACAGTTACTGAAAGTTTTAACGTTGATACTACAGAGAGTCTCACCAAATATCTCCAATATCGTGAAACCAAAACTAGGACACTCGTTAACTATCTCTAATATCCCTCAAAAGACACTAATTTTATCATCGGCAGTATGAGAATTATCCTCCAATGTGAAATTTGGGTGAATACTCATTTCTGTGATTAGAGTAGATGCAAATAATATTTCTGGGAATTGAAATGAAATTCAAATGTTTAACACCAACTTATAGTTGTATTATCTTCAGTGTTTCTGGATGTTCTTCAAACAATCAATAAACACATAATGTTTGAATGAGGTAAGTTTGTTATATATGAACGTTTAACAAAATTAATAAGCTGAATGTTGTGTTATGAAGATCTGTTTTCTCCTATTGTTTTAAACTATTTGTTAAATGTTTTGGGGGGACAAGTGGGATAATATTAAAAATTGGGTACTAATGACGCATATTTTTAAATTATTTTTCCAAACCCCGTACAAGATGATTATTTTTTTTTTCTTTTCGGGTTTTTTTTTTTTTTTTTTTTTTTGAAATTTAAATTCAAGCAACTTAAAATACGCAATTTGTTCAACAAAAAAAACAGAGGTTAGTTTAGCAAATTTCTGAATTAAAGCGAAATTGCGAAAACGGAAATAGTGAAAAGTTCTAGCTTTATTTGGCACACAACTTAACTTATTGAAAAGTAATAGACGGGAAATGTATTTATAGTTTGTCACATTATATATTTTATGGCATTTCCCTTAAGTGTGAACTATTTCGATCTTCAGATACTCATCGCTTTAACGACATATGTCAAAAACGAAATTTTAAAAGTAAGTACGTATGTGTGTAACTGAAAAGTTATTTCTTAATTATAACATATTGTGTTTTTGAAACAAAACTCAAAGCATTTATGTTTAGTCAGTATTAAAAGTTCAAGCTAAACATAACAAATTTTTTTTTTCTTAAAAATAGACGAAATATGCTGTGCGTAGAAAAATTACCAGTACTTTTAAAACATCAAAAAATGCATTTCAATTGTAATGTGATTCTTATGGTTAAGGACAGTGCATAACTGATGTCACACTTTTCAACATATAAGACCCTCTCGCTTTTCTCGCTTTTTTCATTTGCTTTTTCATTTGTATTTTGACTGTTTGTGTGAATATGTTTGGACTGTTTTTGTTTCTAGCAGCTTTGCGCTGGCATTACGGTACACTTTTATATTTATTCTTTCAGTTTTTTAATGTCGTTGATTTTTTCAATTTCTTTGAATTTCTATTTTAAAATTGTCTTTAAATTGTATCTCTTGTTTTATATATATATATATATATATATATATATATATATATATATATATATATAAATAAATTGGTCCATATGTTGCCCCTAACAGGTATAGGTCCTGATTCAATTTTTGTGTCAATAGCTCAAGCGAGGGTTGAGCTATAAAACGTTTTTTGTCGTCAATTGTAACTGCTGTATCTCAAGAAATAATGAGCGTAATCAAACAAAATTTTATCTACTATTCGCCCTTAGAGGGTATAAGAAATGATTCTATTTCGGCGTCAGCAGCTGAAAATAATCGAATTTTTCTTTTTGTACAGGTGGTCATGTTAAGAGTGTTTGCTCATGAACTTCAAATTTCGGACATAGACGCTGTTTAATTTGTGTATTACTCTCTCTAATTTACCTTGCATAATTTTACATCAGTGCATTTGATTCGTTACAGCAGGGGGTGAACGCTGACTGGGTCGCAGTCTCAAAAAACTTTTTGAATGATTTCGCTAATTTAATCTCTCACTTTAAAGAGACTATCAGAAAACTCGAGCATCTTAACGTACTGCACTATCATAAGACTCATCTATTGTTTCAGTTAAATTTCTGTCACCTCTTTTAGAGTCATGCCGAATATTGAAGATTGCACAGCTAAGTCATCCAGCATAATTTTCAATGTACCAACCACATTTGTATCATTAGCTTCACGGTGAAAAAGACATCAACAGGCTCTTCCAACAAGTTAGAGAGCAAAAATTAAAAATGTCAGGTTTCTCATTGCTTTCTTCTTCGGAAAAAAATATTGTGCAGTAAGTTAAAGGTTTCGAGAGTGTTCCTTAAGTTTCTAGAAACGTTCCAATATTGCATTCAGGCTAATCCAGCGGATTTTCCTATATGTAATACTTTTTCTCAATCTCTTTTAAAATTCTGCTTAGCCTCGTCAGCAAGTAGAGAACTTATTTTTTTGAAATTTCGCCATGATACAAAGCAAACTTATAAACAGCCTTGGACTACAAACTGTATAAAAATTGGTAATGATTTATGAAATTTTAAAATCAAAGGACCAACAGCTTACTGATGAAGCACTTAATTATTATTACATATTTTTCACCCTATGCGCATTAAATATCATATTAAAGTTTCAAAATGTGTGGTTTTATGCATTGCTCGAAAATTATTTTTTCGGTCATAAATTTCATTTAAAAACATTTTTATCGCTATATTTTTTAAGTTTTTATTGATGTCACTCCATTTTAAAATATTTATGTGCGCTGCATGTTTTTATGGATATGTTAATGTCATTGCGTATTTAAATATTACATAAAAATTAAACATTGCAAACCTTATCTACAGTGCATGTTTTTACGGATATGATAATCTCATATAAATTACACAAAATTTTATAATTTAGTAGGGTTGTGGGCACTGGAAACAGCTTACCAGATGAGGTTGTAATGAGCAAGGAGGTAGATAACTTTGAAAAGGTCACTGATCTTGATTGGGGACTATAAATTGCCTGGGACCTGCCTAGCTGATACCAGAGCCTGTTTCTGGTCATAACATTTGTATTTATGTTATAGGAACAGATTTCATTTGTTGGTAAAAATTTCTTTGTTTAAAAATATCAATTATTTTTTTATATAAAGTTTTAAATATTTTGCTACTTCATCCTTTTAAAACTGTTTATTTCTACTTTTAATTTTATAAATGCATTTTTTGTGGGCAATGAAACTCCCATCACAGATTAACATCTTAAAAATTATTGTTTTTTTTTTTTTTTTTTTTTTTTTTTTTTTTTAATGCTATTACCCGCTTTATAACTTTATTATTCATTTTTGTTTTATAAACACATTTACATAAACTTCAAATAGTCTTATTTTTTATTTTCACTTTAAAAAATTTTACAATCAATTGTCGACGCTATTTTAATATTAAAATAATACTTGGATGATAAGGCATCTATATAGTGTTTATTTCTTATTTTTTAAATTTAAAATTTTTAACTAAGAACTTTCAATTTTCTCAAAAAGTGGACAAAATGGATGAAATAGGCAAAATGATATTTTGTCCGGTACGGTTTTTTCCAGAGTTTTTCCACGGTTTTTTCTGGGGTGGACAAAATTGAACAATCCTGCATGCCAAGCCTATACGCATTTTTTTGTCCATAATTAAGTTGATCCGGTCAATACTGTTGATGTGGAAGGTAAAGACAAGTTTGAACAATTTATGATAGATACACTTACAAATATTGCTATGGCAGACTAAAAGGGACTAATGGAAGTGTATGAATAACAAAGTAATACATTATACGTTTATAATCAAGATAAAATGAAAATCTCACCTAATAGCATAAAAGATAGTTGATTTTTAAAATCAAATATACGAAATAAGATCAAAATTATTCCAACTATCACGCAATAAAAATTCAGATATTTTCTTAACGTGGCATAACGTGTTCGGGTGCAAACAATTGACCAGACCTTATGAGCTTTAATTAACGAAATTAAATAAAAAAAAAACCAAAGACTCAAGTTGTAAATTAAATAAATCTTTCAGTGATCCATATTGTTGAAAGTCAGAAAACAATCTTTAAAGATCCTTTCGAATTTACAACAGTAGTACTTAAAGATTAACAAACTAATTATGTAATATTAATAAATATTTTCTTTAAAATATTATTAAAAATTGGTTTACATAATAATTAAAATCAGTATACACGATGATAAAAAGCAAAAATGTGTTGAATTTTTTTTAACAATTATGTAAAATGATAAAAAATGCTCTTGCAGAAGATAAAAATTTCAAAGCATCTTTTTTAAATTGGTTGAAAAAAAAGGCGTCTAGGTTTCATAAAAAACAAGTGTTGCTAGCTAACAAGAGTGAAATAAACTACGAAAGATTAAAACTTTTTAACAGCGTTTTTTTGCGTTTCTTTCCATTATCGAAGCTTTTTTTTTTTTTTTTTTTTTTGCACAAATACTTAAATCAATTTGTGTTTAAAGTTAACAAGTTGCAAATTGTATTTAACGCTTTTAGCTATCTCAACTTTATTTAAATCTCATTTATTTTTTTGAAATATCATCTAGCTTGATCGTTAAGCATATTAAAATGAAAGTTTTTCGATTAACTTCAAAGAAGTTTATCTTTCTTTAAAAAAGTATTTTGCCTTGAAGAAATATGTTTGAAAAAAGTACAAAATAAAAAAGCAAAGTATGTCTGCAGATTAATTTTTTTTTCAATACGTTTTAAATATGCTCCATAAAGTAGAGATTACTATAATCTTATTTCTAAAACGTAAGGTTTTTGTGAAAGATTATCCAAGATTCAAACAAAGCGCTTATGATGAAAAAAAAGTGTTAAAAAGGTTTTTAAATTATTTTCATAGTTAAACGCATATTAAGCTTTTGGTACATGGATATAAAGTTTTTGAAAAAAACTGAACTGTGGAACAGTTCTAATCGGGTTCGTATTACCATTATTATGTTTTATATTTTCATAATAAATTTAAAGAACGAACTGTTCTGATGTTTGTTTTACAAACTGGAGAAAAAAATCTTTGATTTTGTGATCTTGACTCTTTTAGCCGCGTCGAGCAAAAATAAATTTTTTACTTCCAGTTGGGAAGGGGGAATACATACCACCATTTTAGGAAAGGAGATCATGATTAAGAGTGACCCCATCCCGTCTTTTTCCTACGAACGAACCTCAGGTTTTGGAAGCGATTTTTTTTTTTTATTGCTCGAGAGTCAATAAAAAGTACCAAATCGGCAAGGAATTATACACGTAGTAGGACAAAAACTTAAAACTATATAATTCATTAGCAATGAAAAGAAGTAGTATTTTAATTGTTTACTTAAATTGCTTTTAATGAATTGAAAAGATTGTTGCAACCGTATATATTTTATTTATAAATTGTTTGAATACAAGTAGGGGAAACCCGGGCAACGTGAGTACCTTAAGCTTTTCTTGATTATTGTCGTTTAGTTATAACTTTAGAAATTGAAACAAAAATTTATAATTAGTCATCATTTAATGAACTTGCGTAATGCAATAACAGTTGTCATTAATATTAATTACACTATTAGATATAAGGCCAGTTTTCAACGATGGCATGAATATCCACTTTGCTCAACACACCGGATAAAGTGGATTCGTTACAAGGGCAAAGCGAACAGCAACATTATTTGTCATGAAACTAAACATTAAAAACAAAATAACCATCAAAAATTGAAGGAACATATCCAAAAAACATTTTTTGCTATAATGCTAATTATTGTAGTTATTGCAAACAAAGAAATTAAACTTAAAAATAAAATAAACATCGAAAATAAAAGGAACATATTTAAAAACATTTTTTTGCTGCAGTGCTAATTATTCTTGTTATTACAAACAAAGAAATAAACTTAAGAATAAAATAATCATTGAAAATTAAAGGCTCATATAAAAAAGAATTTTCCTACAATACTAATTATTGTAGTAATTATTGTAACAAGCAAAGAAATTTAAAAAAAAAGGTGAACATCCAAAATTTAGGACGTATTAAAAAAAAAAAAAAAACATTTTTCTGCTACAATACTAATCATTGCAGTTGTCACAAACAAAATCATTACCATTTTTGAATGCTGAACATTCTTTATGACACCACCGAGTACAAATGCGACATTGTATCCTGTGTTCCATTGACTGATCATATTTTTCAATGGACATTTCATAACAGAAAATGCAGCTTACATCATCAAATTTCTTTATTTCCTTCTTCTTATCATTCTCTTATGCAGTCCTATGTTTTGTTGCATAGATTTTTGACTAGTCTTTTTGGTACTTGGTCTTTTTAATAGTCTTCTGAGAAGCTTAAGTCGAAACATCATCTAGTTGCTCATGACAGAATATTTTGCTTTTTTGAAATTTTTATCTCTGATTGTCCTTTACTGGAGTACTTGTCTGGAGTGTAGATCACTGTAGTTTTGTTTTGGTGTTGTTATTGGTTTAATAGGCTAAGGAATAGGTAGTAAAACTAAAGGAGTGTAGTAGTTCGTAGAACATCCAGGATTGGGTGAAGCGGCGGGAACATCATTGCCTTGGACTTATTCTGTTGTTTCAAATCCCTTGGGAGTATGAGGACGGTCTTTAATGGTAGTATTGTCTTGAGATCTTAATATTGAAGGACTTCCAGGTGCGGATGAAGTGACTTGTCATGACCGGGCAAAGTGAATATGGTATTCACTTTGCCCAATCCGCTTTGCCCGTCAGGTACATTTTTAAGGTTACTAAAATTTACTAAAAAACCAGAGCATCTAAACTCGTTGTCTACGGATAATTGAAAGCTACATAATCGTACATCAAATCTTACTCATAACAAAGAACATGTCACAAATAGTATTAAAGTTATAAATGAAACACTAACCTGTGTAAACTAATTTTGTTTTCCCCAAAACATACTTTGTTCGCTCACTGGCAACGTGTGCGGCGAAATCGTCCTGACATGTTTGCCGCACACGGAGCAGCAACAGGCGACCGTTGCTATGACAATGCGACCGCCGGCCAACTAATTATTTGGGAGTTATAGGCAAAATTCGCCTTGCCCGGGTATCCACTTTAGCCAGGTTTCTACTAATAGTGTCAGCGGTTTGGTGGGGAGGGGAGAGGTTGATGACCGCATCACCCCCCCCCCCCCCTTGTATTGACCGTGCCAGTTAGCATGACAATTTCACAAGCATTCTTGAAAAACTTGCATAATTAACTAAATTTGGTGTATTATTTCACCTGAAATTATTTTTCAAACATTTGCATTCTACAAAATTGACATAAAAGGTAGTTTTTGGATACCTAAAACGGAAAGGTAATGTATAGTCCACACATTTTTCTTGATTAGTGTAATTGAAAACATATGAGGACGGTCATCCACCTCACTTGTAGTAAGTATAGGTAACTAATAAAGTTCTTGCCGTTTTTATTTTGAAAGAGAAAGAAGTGATAATAGGTATGCAAAATTCGTGTGTTACTTGGTTTAAGCAGATGTCAGGTATGTAAATTGGTGTATCACGTGCTTTTAACACCTGTCGTGTGAGATTAGTTCCAGCGGGACCCGTGCAGTAGGATAACAAAATGGAAGTGTCAAAGGAGCTCGTTCGGTGTTGTTTGCTTTATGATTTTGAAATGCGTCTTTCAGAAGTACCATCAATTCGTCTATTACTTCAAGCGTTTGGTGCTGTGAGTGAAGGCAATGGTACCAAAAGTTCAAATATTTTTGTTTTGTCTATTTGTTATGAAATTCGTTGTAGACGACCACCACCCTTGGATACTAAAGCCCTGAAGTCTGTCATCAGCGAGGACAGTAGCCTAACATGTGGTGCACTTGCAAGGCTGTTTTAAGAATCTGATAAAATGATCATACTTCATTTGCACCACTTAGGTACGTTTTTCAGGATAATCAAGCGGTTTCCGCACAAGCCGTTTGAAATTCATCTGAACATGTATGTCGTTGCTTTCTCGGCACTGTAGCGAACCCATACTCAATCAAGTGATTTCTAGTGATAAAAAGCGGGTCATATGACACTCTCAAGTGTTCCAAACATTGGTTGTCATCACAGGTCACTACCCCTTACACAGCTTGGTCACCTATGCACCCACACAAATCTATGTTTCAGGTGGACTAGTCGCCAAGTTTTTCACTATGAGCTACTTCCAGCGTCCCAAACCATCACTGCTGCCATGTACTAGCAGAAATTGTAACGTGTACAACAAGCATTGCAAACGAAGGAGTCATCACTGGCACTAACGCACAACCGCATGTGGCACTGATGGTCATGTATACCATTTAGCGACTTGCTTGAGAGACTTTGGGCCATCCGTAGTATTCAACTGACTTTGCGCAAGGCCGACTAGAGCTGATAAGGTCCCCTCCCCCCCGAGTCCGAGAAACCACGTGATGTTACGTCACGAAGAACGTCTGATTCGCCTTTCTTCAACGGTCATTCCTTTCTTAGTCTTTGTTGACATGACATTTGCTTAGTGTTTTCTCGTTATTTTATTTGTGTACAATAATGATTTAAACCTTTTTGACAAAAACAATAATCTTTCCTTCTTTTTTATCAAAACGAAATGCCTGATAAATGTTGTGTAACTGTATGTAAAACAAACTATGATGATGCTAATGAATACTTCTCGGTATTCCGATTTCCTAAGGAGCCCGAACTTCGTGATATATGGATTCGAAAAATACCGCGAAAAAACTTTTTTCTTCAGCTAGGAGTGTTGTGTGCGAAAACCATTTCGCAGATGAAGACGTTATTAACTTTGACGAACTACCTAATAAAGATGGAACTGTAACGAAAATTCGAAAATATTTTCCAAAATTGAAAACTGGCGCTTATCCAAAAATATTCCAGAACTGTCCGAAATATTTAACAGAAAAGCAACTTCCATCAAGAATAAGCAGAGATGACTGACAGAGATTGAAAGACAGTGATTGATTGGAGACTATACAAACGAACTTTGGATAAATTCATGGCATGTGAACAGGTCAACAATTTTGCGAATTTTTCTTCTGATAATTTTCAAAAAAATTGTATTTTTGCATGCTTTGAAAATATTGTGTCTCATAAAAGGCAAAAAGGAATTTATTTATTTATCTTTAGCTGGGAACCAATTCCGTTTTCAAACAAATCAATAAAAATTAGCACTGATCTGACGGTAAGTGTTGTTTTTGAAAACAAACTTGTTGAATATTCGACGTTTAAACACATATTAAACGCAAATAATAAACGCACATAATAAACGCAAGAAAAATTGTTACTCTGGAGTGAATTAGAAAATCTATTATCTTAATTTCGTAATCTTAGACAACTTTTCAAAAATGCATTTTATAGTTTCCATGTACATAATTGAATGTGTGTGTATATGTATGGAGATAGAGATAGCTGAACAGATAGAATGATATAGTTATTTATATCCCATTCACCTGCAGTATTCTACGCTATTTATTTAAAATTTCAGTCACATTGGTAATTTTAAATATGGTACGAGCAGTGTGTTCGTACTTATTGTTTAAAAATGATAAAAACATTTCGAAAAAATTGCATATTTGCTTGCAAAAAAATCTGAAACGATGTATATTCATGTGCATGTTTGTGCGTTTATTTATTTTAATTTATATATGTGTGTTTACATATATCCACACTTGTGCGTATTGCATTTGTATGGGAACACAGAGCGAAACTCGGATCAGCGATGAAAAGCAAAACACCCTCAGACGATTCTCGTGACGTCATTTTGGACTGAGGTGGCCTTTTCCCACTCTAGTCGACCTTGTCTTGCGTCAACAAACTTCCACATCTTTCAATCTCTGTGCATTTATCTTCGGGGAAAATCCTTCATGACAGAAGTTGACCTGCAAAAAGCACTCACAGACTTCTTTGCATCCACGACACCCGAATTTTACCGCAAAGGGATTGCAGAGCTAGAGACGCGTTGACAGAAGATCATCGATAACGATGCAGACTAATTCGAGGATTAACCATTGGCTATACCTTTTGTAAACCATCTTTTTTTCCATCATTAAAAACGATAAGAATGTTCTTAGTTTCCTTACATATGAAAATTTTGATAATGCTTAAAATGAATAAGCATTCGCGGTTGGTTTTTTCCAAATAAAAAACTGCAATGTTTTTCTTCTGTAAGCAAACGTGGTATACCTGTTTAGAGGTGTGAATTAGATATGCACACGATAAACATTATGCAGTGTACAGATCTTTTGATAAATTAGCCTGCTGTACTTTCGAATAGCTGACGAATAGGTTTAGGAATATTAAAAATAATAATAGCACATCGAAATAAATTTACTCCTTACCTAAAGAAGTGCTTTCTTGTAACCCCAAATCAATCCCTCCCTACCTCAGTGGCGTACCTAGCGAGGGTGACATCTGGGGTGGCAATTTGAAGAGTATTTCCCTCTCTTCCGCATTGTGCAAAAGCAAAAGAAAAAAATAATAAAATTTTATGTAAACATGAAATTTAGGCAATTTTCAGAAACAACTACATTTGTACTATAAAAAAATTTTAATTGGGCTAATTAATTATTATAAGCTTATTTAATTCAAAAGAGAAATAAAAGTAGGGGGCCGGGGATTTTACTCCGGAAATTTTTCAAATTTGTAGTCTACAAAATGCATTTTAGTTTCGTATTTTTTAAAGAACTTGCAATTCCACTTTAGGTACCACCTCCCTCCTACGGATGACACGGGGTGGACCCCCCGCTCCCCGAACATACGTTAATGAAAGCACTTGCAGAAAATCTTTTTTTTTCTACTTTGTACTTAAAAAAATAAGGTTTCCGTGTTTTCAAAAGTCAGTGATAGTACATTTATTTACTATTTTATATTTTCATTTATTTGGAATTATATTTCGCCGCCCCATAGCAATAGTAGGATATCTTACTGTTTTTTCTGAATTTAGGTCTCTTACTGTTGCTCTTAGGCAACGATTTACTTTGAGAAAATTGTTAATCTCTTATCTCTTAAAGTTTTAGCCTAGTTAATACCCTGAAATGTATTTAAAAACTTTCCTTTAGATTAACAAAACAGAGTTGCCGTCTCTGACAATCTTAACAACTATTCAATGGCACACTCGTGTAACAGCTCAATTGTGTGCTTAATCTAATACAATAACGACAAAATGACTTCCCGGAAAACACGAAACTATTGTTTACGTCATTTGTACGTTCAATATAGTAATTATTAGAAGAGGATTCGAAATCAATGTATACCGTAAAACCGTACAACTTTAGACCGGTGTTGCAACTGGATCATTGAAGGAATCTTGTAGTATGTGCCATGTAGTGGTCGTTGGAGCAAAGCTAAAGTCTTTAAAAAAAATTCTGTAGATTCGCAAGTGTTGTACAGCAAAGTTCATGTTGTTTACCTCAATTCCAGTGTTTTCATTCTCATGTCAACATTCATTTGTGTAGGGAGGTTTTTTGAAATTTTTGCTTTAGCTCTCAAAGTCTCCTTCGAAATCTATATTTGCCGATTGAACTCACCGAATGGGGATATGTTGTTTACTTTATTACTTAGGTATCTAAGATGATTTTGCTTTATCAGAGAATCCTGGTGTTGCTTTGTTTACTTGTCGTTTTGAAGTAAACAAAATACGGAAATTCGAGTTGCAACTTTAGACCATCCATTTTTACTATCGCTTGTCAATATTTCGTGAACAATTTTGTGTTGTCTTGAGCAGTTTTTTGGTTTTCGGGTTTTCTTTGGTTTTAGACATGAATCCAGGAAAAAGAAAGAAGATGGGCAGCCGTCCTTACCTCAACTATTCGCCTGAATTGATGGAAAAGCTGATCCAAGAAATCAGGAGCTACGAAATTTAACAAGGAAGACAAAAAAGGGTAAATGTTGGTATTGGCCTCATTTCCCCCATGTTATTTGGTACAAAAAAATATTACGACAACGAAGAAACCTACCCAAATGGGATAAAATTTGTATCGAGCCCTTGTAAAAAAAAGATAAACAAAAATGCCCTTGGTAAAAAAAAATCAAATCCAGGAGTAAGTACCTACTAAATGCTTCTCATATTATTTAACGTTCACACTTATATATCTGAATAAAATATTGTATTTTTCACAATTCATCTTATTTAAAAAAACCTAAAATTTACACAAAAAGTATAAAAAAAATATGTACATCGGAAAAAAAGTACATTTTTTTTTTTAAATTTTTTGCAGTGATTGGAACAGAACAATATATGCACTGTAATTTTAGACCGGAGCGGTTTAGCGGTGCATATCAAGGAAAACCATCACCACCATGTGCAAATTTTATGCCACTATACATAAAATTCCCCCTCCTTTTGTGTGTAATTTAGATTTTTTTTCGAAGCGTCACTCTACATCTGAAATGTATGGTAGCGTATAGTTAAATTCTCAATATTTTTTGGTAAAGAATAATGAAAATATGAAGAAAAATACACATGAAGTTGTACGGTTTTACGGTATTGTTTTGTTTGCCTATAAAGATAGAGACACTTGTGATCAGCACTTCGTATAGCTTAGTAACCTAACAGCAACGGATAAATTTTTAGAAAATATACGTCGCTTCTAATAATCGACCAATTTTTCCTTAATTTAAATATGCTGATGTCCTTGTTAATTAATGCTGATACTTAAGTGTGGATTTATAAGCTTATTCGTGGTAAAATTTTATGCATTTTGAATTGGTTAGAATAAGCTTTATTTTTCCGTATTAGATTTTTTCAACGTACAGTAATCTTGCTTAAATTTTCAGAAACGGCGAAAAGACCTTTAAAATATTTGAAAGAAAAAGAAAATTCACGTTTAAAATCTTAATAACTTAAAAGCATGTAAATAGCTCAATATTCAATACCATTGTTGAATAAAATTAAATATGTGACTTTTCTTCTCAAAAAGGCTTTATTTATTTATCTATTTATTTTGTTTGCGTTTTATTCGTAACGAAAATGCTGACTTACACTTGGAAAGAAAATAACCTGAAAACAGAAGTTTAAAAGAATTTAATGTTTTGTGAAAATTTGTTTGACACGTAAATGCTTATGACTACTAAAACTTTAAGAGAAACAAAATTTCTTACGAAGGTAGGAATTCCTTATTTATTCATTTTATAAAGACCATTGCACAGGGGCGTGCGCAGAGCTTCAATAATGGGGGTACCAAGGGAGATTGGGAGTTAAATAACTACCGGAAAAGGGGTGCAGGGCCATGGCGGATTAAAACATTAAATGAATGTACGAAATTAGTGGCATCTGAATTTATTCAAAAAATATCTTAAATATAGAGATAGGATTTAGCTTCTGGTTTAAAATGGAGTCAGAGAGTCAAACTAGATCTAAATATCATAAATATAAACCTAATTGCAAGCATGAAATTCATTCAAACATAGGGGGGAGGGGGGTGTCGGAAAATTTTCAAATTGTAGTCTTAAAAATAACACATTTTAGACTGTCTTTGGTAGTATTAGGAGAGAAGGTTCAGAGAAGCATCCTCCGTCCATTTTTCGAAACTTTTAAAAACGAAGCTGTTATCTCGGATTATGTTGAGAAGTGGTCGGTTAAGGGGCTCTCCCCTAGAAATTGCTTGAAATTGTAGCTCTAACATAATTCAATTTCAGATGATCTTTGATGTACGGAGGAAAAATTCGGGGGCTCTCCCTCGAAAACTTTTCTAAATTGATCGAAGAACTTTAAAAGAAGTTAACTTTTAAAATGCAGTTTTAAGATATCCTTTTTTAATATTAGTGGGCAGAAATATTGGCGGACCCGTCCTCGGTATTTTCCGAAATTTAAATTCCAAAAATACAATTGTAGATTATTATTAATGAAGTTATCAGGGAGTTTGAGTGCTCTCCCCGGGAGAATTTTTCAAAATTGTATCTATAAAATAGAAATTTTAGACGTTTAATGATATATCAAATTGAGGAGTCGTACTCTGGAACATTTTACAGATTGAAGTCCGAAAAATGAAATTTTAGACATTCATTAATGATGAATAGGGTGCGTTTCTCAGGGATTTGAGTGGAAGTGCATTATTTGAAGCTCTTCGGAATTCCTCTGATGTTTTTATTTGTTTGAAGTTCGAGCGTTTACAGTCTCAGTAAAACTAGATTTAGTATTTTAGACATATGTGGCCATATGTGACACTATGACACAGGATTAGCTTTTGCCAACGCCAAGGGTGCTAGCGGAAGAGGGTCCGTAATTACCCAAGATTATTTCAGAAAAATATTATGAGTTTAAATTTGATGGTTCTAGGGATTTTTTTCGGAGCTGAAGGAAGAAAGATACAATCCCTAATGCCACTCGTCAGGAAAGAATTTTGTATATATGCTGCATTTCCTGGGTCTGTTCAATACTGCTACACTGCAGTGGTGTATCTGGGAGGGGTTAGTTACGGTTTTCCGCTTCAATAATCTCTCTTTTTCGAAAAGTGGGTGGCAGTTTAACTTTCCATGGGAAAATAAATATTTTTAGACATTATTAAACTAAGGTGCAATATTTGTTACAAATTTAAAGGGGAGCAAACTCCTCCCAGAAATACTACTAAAGATCGACTAAATCTGCTTTATTAAAGCGACAACTTTAAACATTTTAAGAGTAAGCGTCTCCTCCCCCCTCTCTCGTCAAAACCATATACGATCGTCTTGAACTTAGGCTTCAATTTCATAGATATTCCGAGAGACAATCCCCGAAAGCTCCTTCCTTAACGACAAACGGCCAAAATAACCTTTTTTGCATTTTCAATTTGATGGAGAGTTGAATCCGTCCTTCCTCTAACACTACTGGCCCGTCTCAAACTTGTTCGGGTTGAAAAATTACCTGTCATGTAACACCTGCCAATATTATGCATTTTTTTTTAATATAAATATCATGGTGTACAACATTTTTTGTTCCGATTTTATGAGGTTTTAAAAGAAATTGATTCACTTAACTTCCTAATCAAGAGAGACCTACTTTTTCTTATCAGTGAACAATATAAGCTTCCTAAATGTAACTTCGTACTGTGCATAATTGTACATTTGACCTTAAGTTTTGATGATTGTGATGGCATGAGAAATATTCATTGGAAATTACAATTACTTACATTGAAGATGGAAATGTGCTAGAACCGTGGGAGTTCAACGAATATGAGCTGACTGACCTGCTGCTGGTTCAATAAGAATAATACTTTAAATCACATTAGTCCATATTAATTTTACTTAGGGGTCCATTTCCATTGTATGCATAGAACAAATTAAAATTTCGCAACGAAGTTATTGGAATACCGCCTTTTATTTAATAGAACAAATATGGACTTTTAAAAGTGTTCTTAAGATACAGAGATTGTACAGAGTTCCTAAAAGGAATGACTTTAAACAAGCTTAAAATATATCTGCAAGTGTTCATCTAGGGAACCACTGGAAAATTTTGATTAAAGACACCGGCAAATGCGACGATGACACCTCTCATAATGTCTTAACATTTTAGCTCTTTTAGATTTCCATTCACGGAGTCTATATTCAAACAGTGGCTCATTGAACATTCGTCCTGCATTATAAAGCTGACCTCGTGAAGATGTTCTGCAAAGGGACCTTTTTTTTCTTATAAAACCTACGGAGTCTTTCGGAACGGAGACATTCAAAGTAGTTTAAATCTAGAGTGGTCAGTAAAATTGCTGAAATTTAACAAAAAAAATAATCTTGCACACACATCCTTGGTCTGTTGTCAAGGACACATTGTTGATCTTAGCCAGTGGTAGATTTATAAAACTTTTTCTGTTCCACCGGGTATGCTGATAAACAAGACTTTGCGTTTTGGTATCATAGGCGAGTCGCTGATCAGTAACTAATTCGGATGCGTGAAAGAAACGTATTTATTCAGCAAGTTGCAATCATGTATCAATCTTGTTACAGAATCGTTTTCATTGATTTTCTGCAGCGCTGGCAATCAAAACTCCCCCTTTTCATCGCTTCATGGCCTTATGTTTTTTTTTTTTTTTTTTGCATCCGTTTTACTCTGCATTTTTTTAAATGTGAGTCATAAAGATAAATATCAAAAAGTTGATTTTACCGTAAGATTATTGCAAAAAAACATCTTAAGAATTTTCTAAACTAAATACAACTTATGTGAATTCAATAGTAGATGTTTTTTATTTTGATTTTTGTATGCATATAATACTCGAAGTACTGAATACAAAATTGAAAATTTTAGAAGCACGGCCTCATATTTAGATAAAGCTTTCGATGGTTCTTAAGGTGACCACGTTTTTCCTTTTCACTCCCTTAGCATATCGCTCGAAGACAACTTTTTATCAAACACAAATATTCAAACATAATTGTTTTTACATATATAAGAACGAAACAGTACGAACATACCGGTAGCAAAGATAACTTATTAATTTTAAAAATTCGTATAAAGACATATATTCTTAATTTAACGCCTATGTCACTCAGTAAAAATGCGCCTTTCATGTTGTGAAGGAATTTTCAAATAAGTTTAGTGGTTTCGGAGATTACCCGGAGCATATAAACATATAAAAGCAACCCTCTCTCTTTATAATATTAGTATGGATGAAAATAGCCTTAAAGGATAGTCTGAAATGCTTGCAAAATTACAACTTTTAGAAAAACGTATTAATATCGTCCATATGCACTACTTGAGTTCAAATACTAATTTCCTGAAAGAGAATCTCAGTTATGATTCGTTTTAATAAGTTTTTATGCATAAACGTTCTGCGACTCTCAATGGTTCGCAATTCTCAGAGATAATAGAATGCTATACATCTTATCTTTTGCAGCCTCAAATGCATGTGAAGATTTTGACGGTTCTTACGCCTACATCCTAATTTTGTTTTCTCTCGCGTGTTACCATCTCCCAGCATTCAGTTCAAAGAGTCCCTTTGACTATTCTGTCATTACAGGTGCAGGACAATCGGATATAGATTTTACGCTCATTACAATAAAACGGTACGAAACATAAACTGGTGACGAAGACAAACTATTGGTTTAAAAAATTAATATAAATTCATATGTGCATAATTTATAGCCTATGTCATTCAGTAAAAATGCACCTTTCACACAGTGAAATAATTTTTCAAATAGTTGCAATGGTTCCGGATATTACCTCGAACATATAAACATACAAAATCCGCCCTCTCTCTTTATAATATAAGGAGAAATTAAATGAAGTCGTCTAAAACTGCGTTTTTCGAACGATAACTTTGAATATTACTAGGGGAGAACATCCGATAGCCCCCGCTTAAAAATAGTCGAAGGTAATCTACAATTGCGTTTTTAGAAATTCAATTGCAAAATTTGCCAGGGGAGGGAACTCGAACCTGTCCTCCTATTATCAAAGATCGTTTAAAACTGCGTTTTTTCAAATACAATTTCGAGAGTTTTCTATCCCCCTACTTCAGCAAGAATGTTTTACTTATGATTTGGTTCTAATGTTTCATAATAAACTGCTAATGCTATTTTCATTAATGAATTCAGAGTGTGGGGGGAGGGCACCATCCTTAAGTTCACCAGGGACATTAGACCCCCACAGGAAAGCCAAAGAGCACCTTAAATTTTTCACACGAACATCTTCCTTTTTCTTTTTGAAAAGCATGATATTCCTCGATATGTTTTACTTATTGTTAAAATGTTATGAATCTCGTGTAGAAGGGGATAAAATCTATTTGAAGGGTGTCAAAAAGAGCTCCTATTCAAATTTGACTTGATTTCTCGAAACATAAGTTCTTCCTCTCTGCAGCACCATTTCATGAAAACATTTTCTTTTTTAAATTAATGTACCAGAACTGAAAGAGGTGTAGTTGAAGAAGAAATGATGAAAGCTGGGTGTGTGATGCAGAAGCTCTGGTCATGAGAAGCTTCTTTGCCAGTCAGTCACAGCCACTTCAGCCTCAGTTCAGCCTCCTGCACATTAGAACAAAATATTATAGAGCAGGGGACTTTTAACTTATTATTTATTCATTTATTTTATTTTTATTTTTATTTATTTATTTATTTCTGAGTTAATGGGGGTACCAATCAGGGGCGGCATTTCAGCATTTCATTTGGGGGGACGAGTTTCTTAAATATGTAGTACCACAGTGTGGTCCCAAACACACATTAGCTAACAGGAAGTGGTCATAAAATCGGTTTAATATGAATAAAAATTAGTGTTCAGAAACAACTAAAACTTTGATTCACTTTCTAATAAGTTATCATACAAAACATCTCGATACTAAAGTTTTTATACCTTTCGGAAAAGTTTTAATGCATGACTTTTGGAATTCGGGAGAGCAGGGAATCGTGTTACTAATCTATCAGTGCCCAGTGTCGTGCTGTTTTGCCAGTACAGCTAAATAGAAGTGTTTTTTTTTTTTTTTTTTGCCCATTCTGCTTTGAAAATAATTCTCTAACCCCCTAAAACATAAAAAAAAACTTTCTCTACTAGCTGAGCTGCTTGGAATAGTTAAAAATTAATTAAAGTAACAAAGTTAAGTATGAAAACACTTTTTATATCTTACTCTTCAAAATCACCCAGGCAAATTCAAAAATTGTGAGGAGCTTAGTTTTTACTCATCAAATAATTTAGTCTCGTCGGCGCTCTCAGCTTCAATGAGATGTGATATGCCTCCTGCTCTGTTAATCGCTATTCCAGACTGATGAGTCCATAACAAGGACGAAATTGTAGTCTCTGGATATAATAACGGTCTTTCGGTAGATGGCTTGTAATTTTCCTGCCTCATGCTAAACATTTTACTCATAATTGAATCATTTTATTTTTCGTTTTCAAAATCCAATCCAGATAATGTATAGAAACCAATCATACAGAAAAATAATTATCATCAAATCTTGTGTTAATTTCATTCAAAACTGAATCTATTACTTTATACAAAATATTAAAAAAAAAAAACAGTATTTAACTTCACATCATCATGTGAATTTTTGTCACTTTTTTTTTTTTTTTTTGCGCCTTTTTAAAATTGGCTCAGAGGAAGAATTTTTTTGAAATGTTTCACGATTGATTGAAATATATATCTGTGTAAAATCTGTTTTCAGTTTCAATTGTAGATTGAACTGTGGTAGTATGGTGCACAGATCAATTGTATATTGAACTGTGGCTTGAATAGTCCGAAAATTAAGGGTAGCGGATTGAAGATGTTTTGATAGAGTAAAGCATTTTTCAAAAACTTTCCTCAATACAAACAAATTGAATAAAAATTCAAACGAAGTCATACATGCTAAAGGGAGTTAGTTCAGCCATTTCTTTCAATGGTGAAAAAGTTCATGAGCTTTTTCACCATTGAAAGAATCGTTCTGCAATAATTTTTCCAGTCATTAAATCACTGCTTTGAAGTAATAGAGAAATGTTTTTATGGTTTTAACTCTTGAAGACCATCTTGTGTCACTCCGAGATTGCATAATTATAGGACCCCATAAAAGGTGATTGTTGATATGTTTTTTTGTTATTATTATTCAATAATCACATGCATTTTAAAGAGCTGCTATGAAAGCATATAATGCATTGAGCAGCTGAAACGTGTTTCTAGCAGAAGAAAGCGATGAACACTCATTAAATAATTATACACTTAAAAAATGAGCATAAAAGTGAATGTAAAATATCAAGGAATTTTCTTGTGAAAACCATGCATCCACACCACTTTGCACGAGCCTCTCATATTGAACATGCCATCGTTACGCTGGGCACACAAGTATGAATATTTAGCTTATATGAGGAAATGTCTTCTTTAATAAAATTAACCATGGTTCTCTATCAGTATTATATGTTCTGAAAAAGCCGAAAAATACTTCCTAAATTTCTAAGTCATCATACAAATACGAAAAACACTTTTTCTAGTCTTGGAAAGTATCGAGTTTCATCAAATACTTACTGAGAACCAGCGAGATTTTTTTTTTACGAACATTCATTTCCGACTTACATAAATTAAGTTCACCCATTTTCTCAAAAAATTTGGGGATGCGACCGCCTCTTCTTGACCCCCCTATTTGCCGCCCCTGGTACCAATGTACCCCTGTTGACCCCCGTGCACACGCTTCTGCCTTTGTAAGAGTTTTGAATAGCTTTAGTGCACAAAATTGGTTGCAACAAAGCTGATTTAATTTTTATAACTTGACATTTTAGTACGCTTTAGTGTACAAATCAGGAATGCTTTTGAGCATTTTAAAAAGCAATTTTACTTTGAAGTGACAATGATAAAACACCTCAAATCTTAATAAGCATTAAAATAATAACTGATATGTCTTAAATATTCTCATCAAGTTCAAATTTGCTTGAAAGTTCAAACCTTAGACAGTTTGCTTATCATTCCACGAGCGTAAAATTCAGCGAAATTATAAGAGAGTAAAATAAATTCAGCATTTTTTTACTTTATATTATTTGTATGCTACATTTAGAGGGATGAATTTTGATTTCTGTTAATCAGTAGTAAATTGCTTTTACGGTAATTTAATTCTAAGTATATAATTTGTAGAGTAAAATAAAATACCCTTATTGATATATTTAAAGATGTTTATACTCACGTTTGTTTAGCACGCTATACAGACATTACATTCCGTCCTGTTGAAAATTGTTGTTTTCTCGTACATTTTCAATAAATCCATAGTATGCTATATTTTCATGTAATACGGCGCTGGACATTGTTAACGGCGGACTTAAACGCACATTCAGAACTTCTTAACACATTACATTAAAATAAATGGGACACTGCCAAAATTTTAACTTACTAAGCAGAAAGAAAATTACATAGCTTAAATAGTTTTAAATTTATGTCATTAGAATTGGAGGATTTTGTTGATATAATCATGTAAGAGTTTTATAAAAGAAGTACTCCATTCGAACATGTTTTCGCCTAGTTACTTGGATGCTGATTAATTAAAACTTCCTTGGATTGTATTCAACTTTACCCATTATTTAGTGGAAAACTCTCCTGATTGTCCAATCACATGAACAAAAAAATTCCGGATTCTGAACTGGAAAAGACGTTTAATTTGTGTTGCGGGCGGTTTTATTAGCGGTCGCAAAATATTCTTCGTTTTGACTCAAGACTGCGGAGCAAGAGGAAAAATGACCGGCTCCAAATCCGACTCCGGGAATTTCAGGGCCTTCGATTCTGACTCCGACTTCTACTTTTTTTCCCCAAAATTAGGCCGACTCCAATTCCGACTCTAACTCTGCAAGCAATGGTAGAAACGCGGATTTTGAGACAAAATGACCGATTCCGACGTTCTGCTTCTTGAAATTTTAAACCTTTGACTCCCGACTCTTACTCTGACTCCTTTTTCCCCAAAACAGTCCGAATCAGACACTTCGACTCCGAATCATCAGCCCTGTTTTAAATCCATCATTCAAATTTAAAACCATACGTTTTTCAGGAAACATTGTATGATCATAATTTTTATTTTGCAGTCAAAACGCCTGTCAATGTATTTTTAATTCAAATTTATGCAAGCAATATACATGCTATAAAACTTTTTTATTTCTAAAACATTGTTTTAAAACTACAGATATAGGGAACGGAATGCAAAAATTATCTCTTCTAATTGTTAAAGAAGAGGGTAAATGTAAATTTGGGTGATCCTTTTTATTGCATGTTTCAAAAGTGTGTTGGGTCTAAAAACCCTTGAACTTTGAAAGGTTTTTATCGTCTTCCTCAGTTATTTGTCTACTGTATGCACTGACTTTTTTATAGTTTTAATATCTAACGTATTACATAACATCGCATCTTTTGGCAAAACTAGTTTTCAATGGAAAATAATAAAGCTGTTTAGATCTCCAATGTGTAAAACTTTGATTTTTTAGTCAATTTTGTTGCATGAGTTAGTATCTTTTTTCTAAAAAAAAAAAAAAGAAAGAAAAGATTTTGTTAAAATGTCAACAACACGTGCAAAAAATCATCAGCGACCATTACGTATGGTTGTGCGAAATGTAAAAGATCCCTTGAGTATTCGATTAGCTTTGAAATCCCTCTTCAAAAATAAAAATTCCTAGTGCAGTTCCACATCAAAGAAGGCTCAAGTGACTCCATCTGGTGGAAACTGGGCGTCAAAAAATACTTGTGTCATGCATCCGCGCTTTAATGATGTCACTGGAAAGACTTGATCAGGTAAAGGCCAAAGGAAAAAAAAATGTATATTTTGTTAACAATATTGAGCACCGAGGGACTAACAACGTATCTGACAAATATTTATATACAAATTTTACGGTAAAATATAAAATATACCTTTGGGAACGTTATGTAATGTGTTGTTACTGGATGATTTTCAAAACGATTGATGGATTGTTATCCAGAATTTTTCTGTTCAATTTCATTTCATGTTTTTTTTTTTTTTTTTTGGCATTGCATGAGCATGTAGTTTAAGCATTGTTTTACATTAAATTCAATGCATTCATGGTTGTAAGTTAATAAGACTTTTCTATTGCTTTAGATAGCTTTCCTATTGCTTTAGTTTTAGTGAACTTCCTTGCACTGGCTAGGAAAGCACACTTTATATTTTTTGTACGTGTTAAAGCTGTTTTTTATTTTTATTTTTTATGCATTGAAGAAGAAAGTAATATTTGTTAGTTGAACACAAGTGAAATTGATTTTATTAAACTGCTTATGTAACATTTTAAAGTTTCAATGCAGTGTGTGTCCTTAGGTGCAATTCATTGCCCCAGTGAATTAAATATTTTTTTATGTGCAAAATATTTCTTTATCGTAGTTAGCAACAGTGTTAGGAAAGTCATATTTGTTTTTTCTTAGAATGTTTTAACCTAAAATTGGATATATTTATTCTTTACATGTTGTACATTGAAATGTACAACTAAATGTGAAGAGTATTTTTGTGACGGCTCATGAGTATTATCTAATGTTTGCAAAAATGAAATTTGTGTGCGTTGTTAAGAAAAACTCTAATTCTTTCAATATGGTATTCAAAAACTGCATATTTTAGAGGAATTACAGCCAAAACTGTACAATAAATTATTTCATTAGTCCATCCCTCATGAGTGTTACCGTCTATCATGAGTGTTATTATAGCTAAAATTCAACATTTGTATTAATAATATATTTCTTTAATCTTTAAATACTAGCCTGCGTGCCCGGCGTTGCACGGGCTACTTAAAAAATGAAAGAGCTGTTCAATTGAGGTTTTTGTATTATTCTGACATCAGTTTCTAAAGCGCTAAGGAGTAAATAATTACGCGTAATGCAAGGTTTGCAAAACACCAGTAGAGCATATTTTTGGCAAAAATATCTTTAACGTTAATCATAGTTATCAATGATACAAGTTATGAGTATTTTCAATTAGCACAAAAGATGAAAATATATGCATTATCAACTATAATCTGTGCTCCCGTTAAAATGAATTACATCTGATAGACTATATCTGAACTATTTACGTACAATTACAATAAGCTTTTTACATAGAATGACACATACTTTTTGGTTGGTTACGTGAAACTAAAGCACCAAGACTAAATAACTACCAATAAGCATTCATTTAATACCAAGTGATCATTCCAATTTAGCTTTAGTAAAAATCCTTAAAAACAATCTTTTTTGTTTAAATCTGTTTCACAAAGAAATCCAAAATATCTTAAGTTAACATGTTCTTTTAACGATATAAACTGTATTTTAAAAATAGAAAGAGGAAGAAAAAAGAGAGTTATTACAATTCGAAAACTCACCCATGTGACGGGAAATGTCCAATAAAATAAACATAATTAGTCGCACATTCTAAGTGTACCAAAATATGAGGCCGGTGAATGATAAACTTACACTACAATCAATAAACATCATAAACCAATAATAAGAGTAGACCGAGCTTTTTCATTCTTGCTGATGAAGAAAATTGGTTCATAGATGTATCACGTGACTAGTGGAAGGGCTTGGCGAAGACTTTGGCAGCATGGTTGCTAGATGGCAGCATTATCTATAGTTTGACACTCGACATGTATTTTAAGACAATGTGTTTTCATTAAAAAAAAATTCCAAGTGCAGAGATTGAACAGTTTTTTTTTTTTTAGTTATGCATTATTTTGACACTAGTAATAGTTTTTGGTCACAGTTTTCAGTAACTTTTATTTCATTCGGAACTACTACGTCAGCGTTGGCGTAAACGTAATGGCGTAAACGTTTTGCGTTAACGCAAAAATGTACTAATCGGTTTCTTAAATTGAAATTGTAGGTAAAAATCTTACCGTTTGCTGATTCTTTTTGAGCGCCATAGGCGGATTTAGGACTGAGTTCCTGGGGGGGCAGGGTTTTTTTTAGTAACATTTTTATTGCCCCCCGCTCCTATATTTTTTATTGTTTCCTGTGATGCATGAGTACATGCTTCACTTTTTTGTGTGTCGTTTTCATTAATGTGTGTTTTCATGCTGTCCTTTTTGAATTGACCTTAAGAGAGGGAGCTGGTAACAAGAGAGTGACGCAGGGCTCCCTTTTAATTGGGAAATAGAATATCTTCAATTTTAGGGGGCCGGGGGTTTCTCCCCCGGAGGAAATTTTGTAAAATGGATATAAAATTCTGCATTTTGAAGCCTTATAAAGGTTAATTGGATAGACATAGAAATTGATAACTAGATTATACAGTTGTACAGTATTGTTCTAACTTTGTAAGAAACAGCTATTTTAAGTTTGAAAGAGAAAATAAACTAGATTTCTCATTACAACAACCTTTTTTTTTTATTATAAGTAGTGCAGAAAACGGAAAGGAATAGAGGTAGTGTATCATTTTTTTTCCTGGCTAAACAGATTAACAATATGCAGTAGAAGTAATTGGAGCCTACTTTGCTTAGGATTTTCAAAGACTTATCTAATTATTTTCATGGACTCTAGAATAAATAAAATTATTTAACGCACTTCATTTGTACTTTCCAGTCTCTGGTATTTTAGTACTTGATTGTAAATTTTTGCAGTCCTGTTCTAACTTTGGGAGAAATAGCTATTTTAACTTTAAAAGAAAAAGAAACCATAGATTTCTCATGACAACAACTTTTCTTCAGTTGCAAGTGGGGCAGAAAACGAAAAGAAATAGAAGAAAAGTGTATTTTTTTCCGTGCTAAACAGATAGACAATATGCAGAAGAAGTAAGATAAAAGCAATCAATACAAAAGAATTTGAAAAATACTGCATTCAGGATTGAATAAATAGCAAGATATGAAACATGTGAGTCACAAAAATTTATTTCAAATAATATGTTACAAACGTGAAAACTATGATTTTTACATTTTTAATACAGGATGTGGCAAGGAGCTGAATTTGACATATGTTGGCATTCCTCCCCCAGTACCATTTGTTAGAAATTTTAAAATTTAAGGTTTGTAGCCACACGTTTCCAAATATTCAAAGTTTTAAAGCACTTAAAAATGAAATTAGTTTTTTCAAGCAATTTTCATTTTTAAGGAACGAATCATGAATTGTTTTTGGGAGGTAGGGACCCACTTCAAAGCAGGGGCCCTAAGCAACAGCTTGTTTATCTTATAGTCAAATTCGGCCCTGTTTGTAATTCGCTCTTACCTGCAAATTTTTGCTTGATTTTTTTGTAATTTTTACGAAAATTCGTCAGTTTTTACAGTTAAAGGATTTTTACGATTTTACCAATCTTTGTTAGGTGTTTATAGACTTTTATAAAATTTCTGCAAATTTTTCCAAAACTTTTGATGACTCAATTATTTAGATTTCAATAATGACAAGGACTGACTCACTTAGACTTAGATGATTACGACTTACCTTACTTTTTAAACAGTATTTATAAAGTAAGTAAAATTGTACTCTCCCTCTAGGTAAAAATTTTTTATTCAGTTTGCGATAGTATTTATTTTCTCCCTCTCTCTATCTCTCGCTTAAAAAAGAGAGAGAAAGAAAAAAAATTTATGTTTTTTAGAATTTCTAAAAAGGCCAATTAATATACTAAGAACATAAATATTATGCACAAATAAATACTTGAAATGTGGACACAAATCATAACAAGTAGATCGTTCTGTTAGCGCGAATGGGGGGGGGGAGTTTTTCTCTTTTGCTTTAGGTTCTAATTTGTTAAAATAATCGTCAATTATTATAAGTGTTGCAGCTTAATGTATAGCTCGTTTAGCCTATATTTTCATTCATATACTTGCCCAAATGGTTTTCAGTCCAAAATAGTGAATTTAGACACATTTTCAGCACCCCAGTGACAGCTGTACTATTTGTATTTGATGTTCGTTTTTTTCCCCCTTTTCTTTTCTCTTATCAGAAAAAGGCATTTGCTTTTCTCTTCATTTTCATTGAACTATTCAAAAAAGAAAAAGTCATGATTTTTTGTTTCAAGATTTTGGAAGATGTGTTGTTACTATTGTTACTACTACATAAAGTCCTCCCAAAACTGGGGGGCATTGCCCCCTATGATCCCCTATAACTCTACCCATGCCCTTCTAAACTATTCAAAAAAGAAAAAATATATACATTTTTTTTTTAAATTTTTGGAAAATGTGTTGTTACCATATAAAGTCCTCCCAAAACTGGGGGGGGGCATTGCCCCCCTCTGCCTCCCCCATAAATCCGCCCATGATTGAATATTTAATTGTTTAGAGAGTTATTGAAATTGACTAAAGAAAATGCACAATACTTTCTAAACGAAAAACTCACTATATTAACAAAATATTAACAACTTAGAATAACAAATTTACAAATCGGACTCCATAAAAGATCATTCTTCCGTGTTCCATCAATTTTTATTTATTTTATTTCGATCGTCTGCTACGATCAACGCCCGCTGTTGCTAGGATATCCACTAGTCACATGGTTTGGTTTATGAGCAGCAAAAGGGTTGCCATAGCTCGGTCTACTCTTATTATTAGTCTATGATAAACATAGCTAAAGAAACAACTTTCATATGCTGAAAAGAGTTAAGAACGTTGAATGTAAAAAATAAAAAAATGAAAAACGATAAAATAAAGGCTATGTCCGAATAGGACAATAAATCTTAAACTTACTTAAAATGAAATTCTAAATGGAAACGTTGTTTTAAGATTTGGACAGCAGCCAAAAAAATCTCTTAAAACAATTATTAGAATTTTATTTGCTCACGCATATGCAAAATGGCAACAGGAAAGAAATAAAAATTCCTGAATAACGTTATGTTAATTAACGTTTTGATTAATATCTCCGCTAATTAAAGTCGCACAATTACGAAATTGGTCCTATTGTTTTCTTTGGAAAATTCCAAATTGATCGGTATCTCGTTCGACTCTCGATTCGCAGCGGTTCTCGAGTAAATAGATCTTCAGACAGACAGACAGACGCGAACAGATTTTAATATTATAGTGGATAGTGGATAGTGGATTGGTTTCAATATTAAGAATGTTCAGCTATTCATGGTAATTGCAATGAAAACATTTAATGTTTAATTTAATATGTTTTTACCACAAATTTTACCCTTTATTTAGGAAACAAAGTAACACTCATGAGAAAAACAATTATACAAATTTTTTAAATTCCGCAAAAAAAAAAAAAAAAAAAAAAAATATTGGAAGAGCTTTTTAATTTTTTCGTTTAAAAGCAATTAAAGATTTTTTTGATGGAAGAAGACAGTTTCCTTGCATTGTTTAAAATAAGCTACTATTTTATTTGTTCGTATATTTTTTTTACTTATCTATTTCATCAGATTTGGAGGCACATTTTATTTCTAAAAAGCAACTGAAAATGTTGAAAATGTCTATTTGACATATTTGCTAGCCTTAGCTAATTTAGAAAATTTTGATTCGATATTGGAAAACGATTTTGGTAAGCGGAAAAGTACATTCGTTTAGTTCTAGACGGAACGTTTTGTTCTTATTAAAATAGCATTTTCCTTTTTCTTACTTTTTTCCTTGTTAAAGTGCCAGTGATATTTTTCTCTGGTGTGTCAGTTAAAGTTACTAATTTGATAGTTTTACATGTGATCTTTATGATCTCTCAGCAACATTTTGAACATCACCGAATGGACACGAAAAAAAAGAGCTTTACTCGTAAATTAGAAATTTGCTGGAGCTATCTACTAAAATATTATAAACAAGCTTTTGAGCCCAGGAAGAACCAGAGCTTTAAGAAAACCGAATTATAGCCACCAGCATGAAGCACTTAGGGGTTGGTAGTGAGGTGTCTCAACTTGACCCAAGAAAATGTCCCTTTTTGTCTTTAAGAGCATAAAATAAATAACTGAAGGGAGCAAGTCCAATCGTTGGCTTTGACTAAGCTGACGCAGTGATCCCATGTCACATGGTTCAACTACGACGAATGGAGTACACGTTTTGCGTGAAATTAATGAAAAAAACCTAATTTTTATCAATACTTAATTTTCAAGCAGTGGTGCGCAACCTTTTTCTTTCTCTTGGGCCAAACCTGATATTAAGATAAATCTATCTCGCCAGAACAAATATAAAATATTAACCTGTTTTCTAGATATCATGGGTAACGAGAAAGACACTTACAAATCCAGAATTGCTGTTATCATTACTACATGCTTATTTTATTGATACGAATTTTTCATCTGTTTCTTAGAAAACCAATTTACGACTACTCGACTTCAAATTTGCAACAATCATTCATAACACCGAATAAAGATGGTCTGTAGTTTTGTAATGCTTAAGGGAAAAAAATCGTTTCGTAACATCGAACACAACGACGAGCCACAAACTTTGAGGGATCGTAGGCCAAATATGGTCTGCGGGTCGTAGGCTGAGCACTACTGTTTTAAATTATATATCTTGACCAACACTAACGTTGAGCTTAAAGTTGTAATAGAAAAAAATATCAACGAAAAACCATGGGTAAACGTAAACGTGTCACAAAAAGCAAGAGCAAAAACTAGCGGCTAGGGCAAAAACTTCGGGCCAACACACCGCTTTCATTCATTTAGACAAGACCAATACTAGTGAAAAATGAAAATAATAAAAACATGCAATTTTGAAAGCTCCTTTTTCACATTCTGTTTTAAAAATGCCTGCGTCACTGGTACGCGCTAAGTGATGCCCGTTAGTAACATGGTCATTTAGCTATTTTCAACTTAACTGTAGCGTTATTTCTTTGCAACAGTTGCCGCTGTCACAACCAGCTTAAGTATTCCTATAGTTTTGTATTCCATATACATATTCAGGCAAATGAAAGTACTCAGTTCAAATCTAAATAACTAAAACTGCAAGCCCCAGTCTCCCTTAGGTGCTCCTTAATTAGTTTTATATTGCCAAGTTTTAAAATAATGACTAGGGGGATTCGCCGCTTGTTCGCTTCACTCGCCAACGTATGTTCGCCGTCTGTGGCTGTAAACAATTGTTGAGTATTATACAATTATGCAAACTCATATCTCTGGTTTCTTAAAGTTTAAAAATTGAAAAAGGGAAGAATTGCTTTCCCTGGATGTCATATATCCAGTCATCCTAGTTTCTACCAGTAGGCATTGACACTCTGGAAGATATAGGGTTGCAGACACATTCATACATACACACCCACACACAGACAAATGCGCAGATTTTAATGGTATACATACCTTGAAGAAGTGACAAGTGCTTTCTTTCTTTGAAAACCTTCTCAGACAGGTGTCTTTATTTAAAAATTATTTGTCAAAGTTATTTTATTTATTAATTAGAGGTATCATCAAATTAATTATAATTGTTGGCAACAGCCCGACTGCTTTGTGGTGTGGAAAACATGGCAATGGCATCCGTCGGTGTAGCGTAAACAGCTCCTAATGTATGTCTTGTAAATAAACCCATTTTTCGTATTAGTTGCATCCGTGTTAATTGAACTCACTTGGCACACCTCAGGCACGGATATAACAACAACCAAATATTCAGAGTGAAAGTAATTAAATATAACGAGTCAAGTGTTTGTAAACAATACACTTATCATGTGCTACAAATAATAATTTGTTAGACCACTTTGTCTATAGAAACTTTGTATAGAACTTTAATTCCCTTTAACTATTTTCCAGATCACCAGATGTCGCCTTAAGTGGTTTTAATAAACGCACTTATATCATTTAATTGTACCAAAAGCGAGCTGCGTAATACTGTCCAATTTGCCAACAATACAACATGCTTCGCTTTTATGCACTATCAAAGGTAGGCGATTATGTATCATATCTTTTAGTTCATAATGTACGTATCATATGTAAATATATTCATCATACTGTATGTCATCTTAGCTTTCATTAAATGTATAGATTAAAACAGGCAAAAAATTATTTTAAAGATGGTGAGAAAACTGTTTTTGCTTTTCTTATCGATTTTCAGGACATCATTTTTTTGTTTTAACTACCTTCCGCTCCACTACGGGCAAAACGAGATATTATTTGAAGCGTGTATCGAAACAAATTGTATTTTTATATTGCATTTATTCTTACTACCATAAGTGCTTTCTTTTATATTTTACGTTTTTGTGGATGTTTGTTACTGCCTTTAATAATATGTTATTTAGTTTATTTAAGCATTAACGGTGTCATAAGTTTTTATCTTACATTATTGCACTGAAATGATTATTGTCCTTTCTGAGTGCACGTGTTTCTTTTATTTGAATGTTTAGAACATACTAATTAGAACATAATGATAAGTTTTGGGTTATTTTTCAATGCTCATTTAGGCTCCTAGTTTTGCGGTTGACTACTCCGTTACTTACAAAGTCAGGAAGCGTAGTTTCAATTTATTAGCGAATGCAATCATATGCTGTTACTTATAATTTGTTTTTAACTAAGTTTCATGAAACTGCATAGATGCTAATTGACAAATGTTATTATGTTCGCAGTTTTTTTTTTTTTTTTGCAAAGGACTACTAATTGAAATGTAATTGTACGAATAAGAGCGTCAAATATTGCACAGTCAAAATGAGAAAAAAAAATTAAAACGGTGTAAAATATAACAGAATAAATAACCTTCTTCACCGCATGTACGGGTCTGATTCATCATTCAAAATCAAGAATTTTAAGACAATGCGAACAATCTCATACTTTATGTAATTGAAGCTGAACACCAAGATAAAAAATCGAACTGTTTTTTTTTTTTTTTTTAATATTTTACTAATCTGTATTTTGTCGAAGTTTTTGTTACAAATGAAGCATATACGCGTTTAGATTAAAAATCATGAAAAAGTAATTAAATGTTTTATGAACATATGATCTATAAAATCATTTTAAGTCAAAAAAAAAAAGAAAACATTAATTTGGCAAAAATAAATTAAAAAACGAATAATTGAGAAGAGGATTCTTTCAGAAAAAAGTGTATTTCGCTAGATTTCTCTGCTTGACTGCAAGCCTCTCTTTTAACCATAAAAACTACTGAGGGATTATAAAGTTTCAAATCAAGCATATTTTTTTTCGAAAACTTCATGCTTCATTGGAAAATTTGAAAGCTTCAAGAAGTTTTAACAACAGGCTGCTGGAATGGATTAAATCTCATATAAATCCTGCCTAACACACTAATTTATTCGACAAAAGATAACGAAATGACTTGTACGAATTTAAACGCAAATTTATGAGAAGGCAAGATGAGAAAATTATTTTAACACAATGAAAGTAGGTACTATAATAAATGATGTCCCGGAGCTTAATGGCAGCGCTTCGTTTTTCAATGCCACAGACTTAGATTCGACTTCTGGGATGAACACTCAACCTTCCCTCCCTTCAGTGGGTGATAACATGAGTACCAAGCATGCTTGGAAACTAAACACGGGGGTGGGGTGGGGGGCTGCTTTCGGCTGACCACCGGTCTGGAACATCTGCTTTTGCACCCCAGTGCCATCGGTCACAAAAACTTAGATGAGCAGGGTACGCTTTTGTTTGTTCCCATGAGAATTTACGATACTGAGTTTATTTTCAAATATACTAAAACAAACGGCCAATGAACAGCGCATGTATGATATGATCCATCAATCAAAATCAAGACAGATTTAAGGCGACGCGAACATTCTTATGCTTTACGTAATTGAAGCGAAACACTGAGATCTAAGTTGAATAGCCTTAATTAATTTTCTATTCATCATTTTCGTCATTATTCGCATAAGATTATTTAACGATTATTATAAGATCATAATGGGTTTGGATTAAAAATATTGTAAGATCACATCTAAAAATCATTATAAGTCATAATGAAATTTTTAACTTACCAAAAATAATATAAATAAAAGCTGAGAGGAGGATTATTTATGAAAAAAAAGTGTATTTCTCTAAATTACCCAGTTCGACTGCTAGTCTGTCTTTTCCACTCTAATAGACATTTAGAGATTAGAAAGTTTCGAAAAAAACACATTTCATTTGAAACATCTCGTCTGGTGCATTTTTTCTGCGCTTTCCATTCTGAAATTTGAACGACTGAAGAAAAAGCAGGCGGAGTAGTTCGAGCCTTATATAAATCCTGACCTAACACGAGAACTCCGACAAAAAGATACCGGGGGGGGGGGAATATTAAAAAATAAAAGCAGGAAGAAATTAAAATTGTGTGTCCTAAAAAACGAAATACTCACCCTATACATTTCGTATGCTTAAGAAAATGGAAAAATAAAAAGGACATTATACACTGGTGGACAATTGCTAAGGACGGATTCCAAGTGAAATAAATTACTGTCAGAACTCTAGAACATTGCAATGACTATAATTTATTGTGCTCTGAAATCCATAAGGCTTTGAAAAGCGTTCAAAAGACGAAACGGTCGTTTTGGACTGAATACGTAAAAGTAAATAAATGTAATTACCGCTTCCCAGGCTTTCTGGCGTAAGATTTCAAAATGGGATCGGGCCACCATGGAGAGAAAGCTTCCACAAGTCATGTGATGCTTTACACAACATTATCCAGCAAGTTGGGGTAGTTTATCCCATTAGTCAGGGGGTCAGGGGTCTACGGGGGAAGAAACTGTATTTTGTGATAAAATTTTGAAATTTGGCATGTTTGTAGACATTGTATATACAAATATTTTAGAAAGGGGAGATATTCCAAAATCCCCCCCCCCAAAGCCCCTATGTCGGCCATTTGTGGTCCAAAATCAAAAATGGTGATTAAAAAAAATATTATAATTTTTTAAAATATTGCTTGTATCACTCCATAGATGTTGATTATATTTTTTACCGTTTAAAGCTCCATTAAACGTCTAATTTCCGAAATAACTTCACAAAATGTGGTTATTTAAAAAAAATCGATATTTTTAATTTGTAAATCTTTCTGACGTGAATTTACCCCCCTCATTACATAATTACAGGTTTCTAAATTTAAGTTGGGTTATATCAAAGTAGGGTTCTAGTTATCCGAACTCTAATTGCCCGAACTGTTCAATTATCCGGTCGTGATGCACCTCGTTTTTTATGACTGAGCAGGCATAATCGAAACTATTTCCAAAGTGTGTAAGAGAATAAGGATTTGAAGGAAAATGGGTGAAATTAATGTCAAGACAACGTAATTTTAGTAGAAAGAAATTTAAAGTTTGAATTAACAATGTCTTCTTATTTCTATCATTACTATTGTTGCTGTTGTTAATTCGCCGTTACCCGATTGATAACTAGTCAGCTTTTACTTATTTTATGGGAAAAAAACATGCCTAAAGTGTATTATAAAATGTCTCTAACTACTTCTTACAAAAAGATTCACATCGATGCAATGAAGACACTTTTAACAGAGAAGTTTTTATAACTTAAAAATCCGAGAAAATAAGCTTTGTCTCAATGTTCAAATTTGAAGCACAGCATTAAAGCTCAGTGTAATATTAAAGCTGGAGCTTTTAATATTACACTGCAAATAAACCTGCACAATTTGGAACACTTTGTTTCAGAAAAAGTGATCCTAATATGGGAATGTGCGCTATGAAGTGTTCTGAATAAGCTCCGTCAGAAAGAAATTGTTCCGAATTTGTTCTGGATACTGAACCTCGAGTGCCAACACACGAGTCTAGGTAGCAGATGGATCGTCAACACATTTGAAAACATGATTGGTCACATTTGGGAGAGATGACACATGAGAATGGCTAGATGAAGATTGGTTATTTGTACTATATACTGTATGTACACTATTTAACACTATTAAATTAATGACGTCTTTACGTTGTGACGTTAATGACGTACATACACTATTAAATTAATGACGTTTTTCTTACTGTAAATTTTGTTACATTTTTTCAATACCCTCACTCATAAACTTAATCGAAAGAACTTTTTGCTACGAAATTGTGACATATTTCATCACGTGTGCCAAATTCTGCGAAGCTACGCAGAAAGTATTAGTAAACATTGATGTCGATTTCAGAATTTTCATCTGTAACTGTTTTGGTCTGGTTTGGAATAATTTAATGCAAGTTACTTATTTCCATTATTATTCTTTACATGATGCTTAAACATTTGAAAATTGACTTAGCACTCGCAGATCGTTGAGCTTTATATTTTGTGTACATTATGCGTAAGCATTTGTACATTAAGCGCTTGTACATCTCTGAGCATTCACATTTTGTTTTAAGTAAACTTTTATTCATCATACTGTTTAGGTTATAGAAGAATTTAAATAACTAAATTTTAAAATCATGTAATTGTAATCCAGATGTTTGAAAATCTATTATGGTTGGAACAAGGATCACTAACCTTTATTGTTATTTGTTACACTTTATAAATGTATGAAATTTGAGGATCACCATTTAAATTTAACACAAATGCATAGTAAAGCAAAAAAATGATGTTTAAAATTTCTACTCTGAGCTCGAAATATATGCAAAAAGTTATATCAGCTATCTTGATCTGATTTCTGAAAGTACTAAAGCTTATATAGCTTGTATAAATGTATGTGTCTCAGTACATATATCGGGCCTGGAATTGTTCAAAATTAGGACTGGGAAACAAAAGGTTTAAAACCACTGGTTTAGAAGATAATTCTGAGAAATTTACCTTTTTTCTTTTGCCTTATTTAAATCAATTTTTCAGTTTGCTGTTCGACACGTCAATAAAAAAAAGTTATACTTTGAAAAATGACCATGTCCTATTTAAGAAAAATGTACAACTTGATGAAATAAAATTAAATAACATGATGAATATTTTGAAGAAAAACGTTTAAGTATTGGATAAGTAAAAAGTTCATTCTGTTGCAGATATGAAAGAAATATTTCAAAATTGTACATATATTTCATGCAAACTATTTAACACTATAAAAGAGAGACTCAGGGGGCCACATACTGGAATACTCGGAATTTTCAGGGCTTTTAATTAAAAAAAAATTCTAATTTTAGGTTTATAACGCAATTTTAGGCCATATTTTTAATGTTCGGAAAAAAGGTGTAGGGATACTTTCCCGAGATATTTGTTGAAGCTGATGTTTTTCAAATAACGTTTAAGGTGTCTTTGGGTGACGTAAAGGTGAGAAAACGAGGGACGGGGGGTTTAGAAAAATGAATTAAACTGGAGTTTTAAAATTGCAATTTTAGATTGGTCTTTAGTAAACTATAAGGGTAAGAGTTTCCATGAGTGATCCCCTCCGAAAACGATTAAGAATTGAAGAATTAAGAACATTTTTAGGGGACTTAAGGGGATGTCCAACTTTAATGTTTCAAAATTTTAATTTTGAAAGTATAGTTTTAAGCTGAACTTAACGACGTTAGAGGAAGGAGACTCGGAGAATCTCGCCGTAAATTTAAAAAAAAAAAAAATCTTAAAAACATTTCAGCTATATTTGATGATAAAAGGGAAAGGAGAAGGGGGGGGGGTGTCTAATTCTAGAAAAATATTATCCAAGATAATTTAGTGTTAAAGGTGACATGTATTATTTGTGTTTAACTGATGAAGTTTATAAATTTTAAAAAATAGCTTTTATAAATTAAATTTTCATGGAATTTTGCAGTAGAATCGACTTGCATGTAAAAACGAGGAGTCTGCAATACAACTGTCCAGCAATGTGATGAAAATTTTAAAATCTGTACATGTGTCAAATAAATTAATTAAAAACATATTGAGTTAAATGACCGTTGAGTAGTAAAACTGCAAACGATTTCTGCAGATGCGTTTCAAGATTTCCTTTTATTGAAAAGAAATGAATATACTTCTGTTCAAGCTTCAGTTATGTAAGACTTTTTCCTGACGTTGTTTGTATTTAAATTTCCAGGCATTTGAAACTGAAATTCATGTTTTTCGTATTTTAAAAAGCTTTGAAACAATGAACCTACCACACTAAATTTAATTTAACGTTCGACTGAAACAAAATAAGTCAAAGTTAACCAACACTCAATTAATTAAACTTTTGCCCAATGACGATAAGGATTCCGCAATACTAATTTCAGCAATGTGATGTAAATTTTAAAATGTGTATTTATGCCAATTAGGTTAACTTTAAAAATATTTTGTTTTACGGAAAGTGTTTAGTAAACTGCAAAATAGGAGTTCAGAGATTCTGAGTGCATCAGTTTAAAATGTAAATTAAATAAGTGTTTTAATTTTTAGCTGCGTTAGGGAACTTATTTCTTCCTTGAGACAAATTAACTTTTTAAACAGCACTCTGTATTTCAAAGTATAATTAAGCGAATTTGACCAGGAATTCTTTGAACTAGTGTTTTTATTTAAAGAAAATCGCACTATTGCAAAAAATCAAGTACAACTGAAACTTTTTTAGTTGAAGTGTCCCATTCAACTCAAACATAATTCGATCCAATCGAATAATATTGTATCTACCAATAACACAGCCAAAAATTTGCATTGCCTCATCCAGTTGAAATTTCTCACTACGCTACTGGTAGGTAGCATTCCATGGAATTGAACACAATCAAGTTGAATGTGCCATTAATAGAAAGCAAGTTACGTTTAACAACTTTTGATCAACCTAATAATTGGATTTTCAAAAATTTTTATTTCAGAAGTAATTTTTCCAAAAAATCATACTGAAATAACAATTTAGAAGTAGTAACTAGTGAAATATTTGTAGCTCTGTTTCTCACCAAGTGCGCGTCCATGCATAACATCATTTCAGAGGTACATTCAACCTAACATAATTGATGATTCGATTCGAACGAATTTTATCAACCAAAAGTAAAGGCAGAAATTTCCTTTACTCTATCTAGAAGAAAATGTCTCGCTACGTGACTGGTACATGGAATTCGATCAAATCGAACATAATCGAGAAAAATATGCTTCTTAGTCGTCATTGAAAACTACACCGATTTGGTTCAAAAAAGAAAAAGTGTAAACACTTCTTTTGGAACCTCTGTGCACACCAAAAACGGAGATGCACAACCAGACTCCACTCAGTCTGCATACAAAATTTTAACTTATTACGGCATACAGTATTTCAGTTGTGCGAGATACGTTAAAACCAGAGGTGAATTCGTGCTTGGTCTTACTGCAACGCCGTTACTTTTCAAGAAAAATAATTTCGCTTCCACACAAAACTGGCCAAAAATCGTTATTTAATCATTTATCATAAGGGTTTCTGGTACTGGAACATTTACAAATTCACCTCTGATACATATGTACTTACTGACGTCACGAGAAAACTCGTGATAATGAATTCAGTAATTATCAAAAACGGGCATTTTGATTGCCCGTACATTCATATGCACTTGCCGACGGGTCGAAAACACTAAACATACATCTGGGAATGAGTTAAATGGAATTTTTTGGCCTAATTCAAATGAAGTTTTTTTTTTTTTAATTTAATGTATTTACTCCTGTACTTTGCATAAGGAAGAAAAACTAAATACTAACTAATTGGTAATTCCATCTTTGCAGTGTTGTTTCACAGAAATGATTAGTTATTAAAGAATTTCATTGCATTACTGAGTAGCTAAGAAGTAGGAACGTAAACAAATTAGATTTATAGACAGTAATAAAAAGGTTTTTGTTCTTGAGGAATTATTTTTTCTTTAAATTAATTTATATAACCATTTGTTTTTTGACACATTTTTGCTTACTTTTTACATTATTGATAGACTTTAAAAACTTACTTATGGAAATTTATATTTCAAATTTAGTTGTCATTTCTGTAGTAAATATGATGTATACTACAATTTCCTGCTGCATTTTTTGCTCGTTTGTCATTTCGCTGTAAACTATTCAAATGGTTTTGAGATGCCATTACATTTTAAATTTTCATACTAATAATGCAGATTAATAATCATATTCACTCAAAGCCTAAACCCATCTTCAAGCCTGCAGTCTCAACAAAACTGAATTTAGTGAGTATTTTTTCTTTTTATAAGCTTCTTTTATACTTGGGTAGCACACATTCCGGGTGGACATTAGTGATCGGTAATTGTTTCGAAAAATATCCTAAAAACTACTAAAACATGTGTCACAAAATGTTTAGCGCAAGTGTTCAAAAACCATTCTTTCACACTATCCATGAAATGTCCAAAAAGTGAGCTAAAAAGGATATACATGTTCCGAACAGTGTTTCAAGAAGTGTTTTGAAAACTGACCGTAAAAAAGGGGACAAGTGTACGTGTTCAAAAAGTATTATGACATGTGTTCACAAAACGGTTCAAAAAACTATTTCAAAAATAGTGTTCTTAAAAAGGAGACAAGTGTACGTGTGCAAATATTGTTCAAACAGTGTTTGATTATTTGCAAAGTAATGTTTATTAGATCACAGCTTTCAATCTACTTTAATATCTTTCTAAACCTTTGAAGGAGTTGATTCTGTGTTCTTTTTCCTATTTTATTGCTATACTAAACGATGTGCATACTTTTTTTAGTAAGTATACTCGATGGTTACCAGTTTTCATGAAAGATCTTCTTTAACCCACAAACCTTCCAGACGTACACAAAGCCTTTGAAGAAGGAATGTTTGTTGTAAAAAAGACAATAAACCTGTTTTTTGTAATTGGATTGGACCATGTTTACATGCAAAAGCAAAACAATGTGGTGGTGAAAGGAGACGGGGGTATAATTGGTCTATCAGAGATCCAACTGCGTAGAGAAGATGGATGTTGGTTGGTCTTGAATTTATCGATTTTTTACACAATTTGAAAAAGTTACCTCGGTTCATTTAAAGAAACGCTGTATATACGCAATGAAGAAATGTTAAATCTCAAAAGCCTGTTTCAAGAAAGGTCTTGAAGAGTCTGGCCTTGAAGAGCAATAGCTGAACATGGAAATCCATTTTTTGAAACATCGAAAGAATTGTTCTTATTAAAGAGGAATATAGCAGTAGATGAAGAATTTGTGGAGCAACTCATGAAGATTGGGCAAGTTGGAAAAAAAAGTGGCAACAAATTCATAGAGAAAGGAATTGTGACTCAAAAGTCACTTTATATTCACGGGTATAAAAAAAAACTTTTTAGTCTTTCATTTTTACGGAAAAACCAGCAAATATGTTTAATGAAAAGATTAAAATTCGATGGAGATTCAATTTCAAAACTTTTCATTATTTTTAATAGTGTACATTTAAACCTAGATGAATTTCTCCTCTACGAAAATCAATTTCACGCTCCATCGATTTCAATAAATGGAGCTCTTTGAACGGGAAATAAGTCTAGTTATTAACATTCCTGCTCAATGAAATAAGTAGTAGTATTCCTACTGATGATGACTACTCGAGAGAAAACGAAACCGTTTTGAGAAAGGATGTTGAAGATAAAAATAATGAATCCTAATTGTAGAATAAGTGCAGAGATACATTGTGATGCTATTGTCTGTGATGGTTCTTTCATCGTTCACACAAAACGACCTAAGACTGAAATTTTTTGTTTTAGTATCTGAAGTCTATTCAGAATAGAGAGGCAAGACATATGAGAGCAATAGGAGAAAGATAATTTGGAGAAAATGGTTTGCTTCTAGAGAACTGGATCAGTTTCCTCCGGAATCCAGATAAGAAGACAGAATTTGTTTTCATGATTGCACTGCCTATACCATTTTGATTTGCTCTTAAAGATTCGACGGGGATTTTCATCAAATACGGCACCTCTAGCTCCATCAAATCACGAGGAAACTGATTGTAGGATCTTCGGACATGTTTTGGATGCTGCAGAAAGGGGATACAGAAGCATATGCGTAAGAACTGTTGGTGCCCGCTGTCACTTTACGCATATCATACTTCCATGAGTTGTACAAAAAGAGGAGAAAGAAGATGGGGCTTACATTTGCACCTGGAAAACACTTTCGACTTACTCTAGTCCAAGATTTTGCTCACAAATTCGGTCAGCAAAAAGCAGTTGCTTAAAGAGGGTTCGACTCATTCTCAAGATGTGACAGGACCTCATTGTTGCAAGCCGGAGAATATTGACGATGTGAAAAAAATGGAATGACTATCCTAATTGGTGCATTTTTATACCTATCGTAACCTAAAAAAAACAAAAAACAAAAAAAAACTGATTCAAAGTTTTAAATATCTTATCGAATCCTTGCTACTCGTCTTCATGTAAGTTCCGTCTGTAAATGAAGATAGAAAACGTTTTTCCACAAGCAAACAAAGGTCAATGATTAACTTATCACCCACAGCTGAATCCCTTTGGCAACTTATTTACTGCTTAACCAAGTTTATATCAATGCCTAAAAGTTTAGCCGGAACTTAAATTTATGATTTTGGGGTTTACAGTACTTGATGAGAAGCACGTTCTTGTTTATTAGAGTCTGCCCGCAATTTCAAGCGAATTTATGTCATGCAAGTGTAAAAAACAACTGCAAATATAACTTATAAAAGTGCAGAATGTGAGTCAAACTTCCAAAAAATTGCGAAAAAAGTGTTTGAAGTTTTCTTTTTTGTTTTGCCAAAATGAAAATTGATTTCATTTTAACTAATCAAGGTATTGTATACATTCTTAAGTAACAATTGAAATGTTTGCTTCAAGTTTTGAAAAAATTACTAGCTTTGTTTATGATTTTTTATTTCTGGTTTTAGTCTTAGTTTTGTAATCAGTTTTTATCGGTAAATTTTAAAACAGATACTCGAATTTTCTAATGTTTCGGATATTTGGGGTTTGGATTTTTGGATTTTACTATAAATGAATTGATTTTCTTTAACATAGTGCTTTAAAATTTAAAAAAAAAACTGAAGTCTTGAATTTCACAAGACTTTAGTTAGTTAAGGTTTTGTTTAAAAAAATCAAAGTTTTAAAATTATTATGAAAATTAGGAGGTTAAGAAATATTTTGATGACTTTTTACGCTTTAGTAAGCATAATAGAACTTACAAAAACAGAAAGAGTAGGTGTTTTTCAAAAAAAAAAAAAAAGTAGTTTTGGATTTTTGACCAAAAATGGCCGCCAGGGGTTTTTGGAAGGATTTTTAAATGCCTCCGCTTCTAAAAACGTTTATAAGGACATTGTCTACATGCATGCTCAGCTTCCTGATTTTATCACAAAATGCAGTTTCCGGCTCTATTTTCTACCATAGCCTCTCTACTACATTCTTCAGTCAGTCACGGATAAGGGTTTCCTTGCTTATTCGAGGGCGTTTTCGACCAGCAGGACTGCTCCCCAAAGCATCCCAAATATTTTCAATATGATTCAGATCTATAGAACGTGCTGGCCGTGCGATGAGTTGAAGATTTTGAGTGAGCTAGACACTCCTGGACGGCGATTGTTAATGACATGTTACGTTGCCATCCATGAAAACGAATTCATCGCCCGCAGTACCACAGAACATGAGAACATGAGGCAGTAGAACAACAGTAATGTATCACTAGCCGTTATAGTCTTGTTTGGAAGCACACGAGCGACCTACGGATATTGATCAAAATCCTGCCCTTGCCATTACACAAATTGTAGGACACTAGTCCTTTTGTTTTGCGTTTGCCGGCTTCTATATTGTACCACTCTCATGTCAGGTTAGTTGCCGTCCTTAATTAGACGAGAGACTAAACCTATTTTAATCTGAGAATAATACAAGCACAGTCGACTTCTCTCCAAATGCGACGTTGAAGACATCATTACAAACGAGCAAAACACAAAACACTGACTTGTAGACAATGGGGTGTAAAAAACTAGGTAGAAACTTGGTACAGTCTTACTGCATCCAAACGTCTTGCTACAGATTTTGGGGATATTTGCTTGCTTGTAGCAGCAGGAAACTGCTTTTGTACCTCAGTTGCTGCGTTGCGTTGGTTCCTTTTCATTGCTAGCACTAAGTACCAATCTTATGCTGATGTCGCATTGCGTACACGACCTCCCTCGTGACATCTGCTACACATTCCATTCGTTTGAAATTATTTCCAAACTTTAGAAACAACCCAGTGGCTGACGTCGAACTCCCTCGCAACATGTACATTTTTCTGCCCTTTTTCGATTATGCTAACCGCACGGCCCCCCATAAAATCATCTAAATGATGTCGGGAAGAGATATCGAAAAATGCAAGTGCGTCAATTGATTCTTTCCCGTCAAACTTTGCCTGTAAACAACAATGGTCATCACGCGCCCAATCCTTTATATCGCTTATCAGCGCTATCAAGTGACCAGAAACGTCGTGAGTCTAAAATTTGCATACTCACAACACGTCTTACTATGTCCCGAACTTATGCTAATTTCAATATTTCCTCGCCTTCCATTTTGTGTTTGCTAACGCTGCTATTGCCACCCGTCTTTAGCAATTTTCCACCAGTGTGCTAATGTGGACCGAAAAAAGAATATTTTCCAGATTCATCTTCTAATAGCAAGAAAAAAATGTTCATTAATATCCTAAAAATGGGAAAAACAATTAAAAAAATAATAGTTGTGTCTTCAGATCGCGAATTGGCTACAAACATTAATAAATAGGTTTAAAACGGTCAATTTTCAAATATTTAACAATAAATCCCAATGTTCAAAATTTTTGTTCTAATACCATTTAATGCTTCCTTTTAGTATTTTTTCATTCATCTTCGAAAATATTTAAATTCTTTAACAGCTTTTAGTTCAAGTTTAAGCCATAAAATTACGTGAATTTAACTAAAAATCGATGTTTCTAGCCTTTTTTTTGCACATTGCAGTACTTCTTCTTTTAGATCCCAGTTATCTATTTTTTTTTACAATAAATGGGCATTATATAGTTCTTTGCTTGAAATTTGAAATGTAATTATATTTTATTGCATTAACATCCAAGAATACACCACAAGAAGGTGGTTGCTTTTTGCGCTCCCCCCTGCAATTCCCAAAGAAATGTAGTTATTAAGTTAAATATTTAACTCTAAAATAAAATTTGTATTTTACTAGATTGAATCTTCTAGCTGTATTTTGTACATAGAGAGTGTTCTATTTATTTTATTTAATACTTTTAAAATATATTTTAAAGCAGCGTTTGAAGTAAAGCTCTATTTTTATTTTTTTAATTTTGTATCCTGGAAAATTAGTATTATAATTTTTTGCCATGCGTACTATTTTCCATGTAAAAAGCATACTGCCATTTGCGGCAGTGCTCACAAATTTTTAATTTTTCATTTTTCATTCCGATTTCTTTCTTTTTTTTTTTTTTTTTGTCTTAGTTCTGTTCAATTGTACATACCTGTTTATTTTATTTTCGCTGAAAATAAAGCATGATAGTCCAGTCGCATTAGACATTAAAATCGCCAAGTGCATTGTAGTTCTGGTTTTTTGAATATGTTTTTTGGTCCAGTAAGGGTAGTGTAAATCTAAGTTTGCAGTTTTCAAAAACCTGTGCACCTGGGCATGATTTTTAGCGGGATTCATCCCACGAGATTAAGAGCAAAATCCCGCAGGATTTTCGATCCCGCAATTTTTTCCCATTCAAATGTTTTCCAACTTTTGACGCTTATGAAACGACCATTTTCACAAGCATCATCTGGAGTTTGAATCATTTTCCTCGTATAGCTGCAAGAAGAGCAAGAAAAACTCTACGTATGTTTCAAGTGATGAAGTTTAGATTTACCATCTAAGAATACAATAAAAATACAGCATATTTTTTCAGAGACTGAATTGGTATTCTCATTCGAGGTTTCAGTTTTCATTTGTTTAGTAATTGAGAAAATGCCTATAATTTAAAAACATTTTCTAAAACCATTGCTAAAGTTTAAAATTCAGAGAATTACGCTTTAGAAAAAATAGTTAACGTTCTTTACTGATTGCAAAACCCGTAGGAGTAGCTTGAATGCAATGTTGGCACTTCTGTAAACTTAAGGAATGCACTCTAAACCTTTAACTTACAAAAAGTGCAAAATAAATTTCTTCAAAGAAGAAAGAAAATGTAAAACATGACATTATTTATGTATTCAGCACGACTCAAAAAGAATTGACAGAAACTTGTGAGAAACACAGGATGTCTCTCATGCAGTGCAGTAAATTTAGCTGCTCAAGAATTTGAATTCCTTTTTTAAAGTTAGAGGTAAAATTAGCAAAGTTATTCAAACACTTTTACTGAGACTGCGACTTAGTGAACCCGAGCAGCCCTCACGCCTTGCTGTAATGAATCAAATGCATTGATACAATAATAAACGTTTAATGAAGCCACAAGGGTATTTCCCAATGCAAGTTTAATTAGATACAGCTAAGCATATATCCAATAGACATCGTATTTGTTCGAAATCTGCAGTTCTTGATTAAAAAAAACAAGAACAAGAAAAGAAAAATCTACTTCAAAAGGTAATGAGGTTAATGGGATTTTTTTTACTAAATTTCCACAGTGATTTCATCTCAGTAAAACCAACTGCACTAGAGCCACATCATGTGTTTTCATCAAGAGCATTATTTTTCCAACAAATATCCTTTCTTATTCCATACGAGCAATACTTTTGTTGACACGTGTTGTACTTTTTTAGGGCACATGTTTGCGTATCAAACGATAATTGCTAATTGGGATTTGCCTTTGTAGTGCTCTGCAAAGTCATGTATGCTCTAGTGTGAGATTTTCAGGAAAACTATTAATTCAAGTTATAAAAGCAGTCTTTTCTAAAAAGCACAACTTTTTCTAGCTGACATTGAAATTAAATTATTAGAAGAAAAAGTCAATCCTGTTGGATTGGCTCTTAATAATCCCGAAATCCTACGTTACCGAATTCGGCGGGGGATTGGAAACCATAATAAAATCCTACTCTACAAGAAAAAAACTGGATGTGCTGTTACAGTAAATTTAATTGGCATTCATTTAACCAAAAATGAAGTCTGTAGATTCTTTAGTTCTTTTACAATCTCAAAACGAACAAATAATCGGAAAATTTGATTTTTGAAGAAATAAAACAAACACCCAAAAATATATGGAATATCCTATTCTAAAAAAGGAACAAAGAATGATATATTAAGACTCTAATGTGTGCTTATATATATTATGTGTGTCTGCAAAGCATGGCGGTTAAAAAAAAAAAAAAAAAAAAAAAAAAAGAAAGAAAAGAGCAATAGTTGACTTGCGCTCTGCAAGTAACGCAAACATTCCTTCCCTTACGCATGTGTACTTTTTACAATGGTGAATTTTCGGCCGGATTCGTTTCTCCACTTGAAAGTTACCTATCGTGTTTTATTTTGAAAAGAGAATATTTTTGAACGAAAGACTTTCAAAACAAAATACCTCCCATTGGAAGGAGAGAGATGTCGACCAAAGAAAAAAAAAAACAATGATTTCAAAAGGGTGAATTTGTATTTACATGTTAGTTTTATAATTGAAACATAGCTTTAAAATTAACTAGTTGTCTTAGTTTTAAGGGTTTCCTTGATGGGTATGATCGCACTCCAGAACTGAAAAGAAAAAAAAAAGGAAGTGATAGGTCGTTTTTTTTAAATTTTATTATTACTTTTTTTTTCCCATTTTTTTCGATTAGAATTGAAAGGATGTTGTGGGGAGTCTTTTCAAATGGCACATTGCACAAAGCAGAGCAGCTAAGACCAACTCTGAAACATGATCATGCTCCTATACATCCCTTCTTGTAATAATATGAGAGAAATCTGAAAATGACGGGTGAGGCTGATTCGTTTAATGTTGTGATTGATGAGGAACCAGTCTAAATATTTATGTTGATTTTCGACCAACTCTACTCTGAGGCATCCTTATAATTTGCCAACTTTTTTTTGTGGTACCTGTAATACGAATGGAATGAAGCTACTCTTTCGGTTGAAGATTTACAAAGACGGTTCACATTTGCATTACTTGCTGCTATGACGTACAGGTGGAACTAAACATTGTCGCAGGGTGTCGGTTGGATGCCTCATTTCCATACAGAGCAACCAGCTCCATCTCTACAGCTTCGGCTAGGGCTTCGTGACTCATCTCAGGAAGGAAAGCTATGGTTGCGAGGTCTACCCAAGAACGGTTCGTTTGAAAAATACCGCACAGTTTTGTTTTTGTTAGCCAGACGTAAGAGATGTCGCATCACATCCACTATCTGCATAAAGAAGGAGTACGAATCCAAGAACTATTTAATTTTTCTTCAGTTGAAAAATAATAAAATGCTGAGTACAAATTAAGTGGACCTAGACGCTTTTCTGGAAGGAAATACTCGTATTTTGAATATTAGAGACAAAACCAGCAAAAAAAAAAAAAAAAAAAAAGAATTCGATCGCGGTTCGGATAATATATCAATCTGTTTCTCTAGCCCTCATTGCCCACTAGTCCTAGGGAACAACTCGTTACTGAGTTGTCGTTTATTACACGCTTTGGGTAGCCATTTTTTCTGGGACACTCTGATGTTGGGAAGTATATTCCTTATATATTATTTCTGTAGCCTTTTTGTTTCCACGCGAGATCTTCCTCAATACTTCATCGATTTTATTGATTTACACTTTATTTTAAAGCTTATCGTGCAGGCTACTGACGAAAAATAGAACCACGGTCTAAAAATTGTTTTTGCTCTCAAAAAAAAAAATCATATGTAAAAAACCAGAATGAGGTTTTCGGCTAAATTTATAACTTTAACTTGCACTGTGACCGACAGCTCGATCGGCAGAGCGTTCGACTGGTAACCAGGAGAATGAGTGTTCGGGCCCGTGTCCGGACAATCTGCATCAAAAAATTAGAGACACATCGCGCATTACATGAACACTTAATAACAATGAATAACGAATATGAGGGAATAGAATAGATGGGATGGAAACGCTCCTTGATGTTATGTAAACTTGATGCAACATGGAGCTAAATTGATTCTTAATTGTAAGGCTTGGCCACGGTAAGAAAATTAAAGTATTATGTAAGCGAAAATATAAGTATCAGGTTTAAGATTTTAGATTTCAATGGAATTGTTTTTGTTTAGAAAAAAATAATATATCGTGTACTGAAATATAGATTCTTCTAACGAGTTTTTGACTCTTTGTACAAATAAAAAAAATACTACCTCAATTTGAAGGGTAAAATATATATTTTTTCTTCTTTTTGAAAAAAAAAAAAAAAATAGCCAATCACATTTTTACCACATTCGAAAATCTACACTTAAAAAAGAACTTAGTTCAAATTATTTTGTATTTTAACCGTGCTGTTGAATGATGAGCACGTGCTGCCATCTAAGCTATAACGGTTCAAGCAGCCTGCGATAACACATTGTAAAAATTTTTAAAAATAATAATACTTCTGTTCAATATCTTATATATTATTTCTGTGGATTATTTTTCTGTCAGTATGCGAGATCTTTCTTATCTCTTGAAGAAATTCGCCCCTCATTTTAAAACTTATGAGGCCGCCTAATGACGAAAAATAGACTTACGTTTTGAAAATCAAGTTTTCGGAAACGCCCCTTGCTGTTGCAAAACCTTGATGCAGCCTGTAGTTCTTATGCATTTTTTTTTAAAAGTAAAGTTCTAATACAATTTTCCAATTTTTTGCTTCGCTTTCGGCAAGAAAAAAAATTAAAATTAGCCTGTGTGTGTGTGTGTGTGGGTGGGTGTATTTTTTTTTTTTAATAAAGCTTAAAAGCACTGGATTTAGTTCGGGTTAATTGGTAAGTTTTTTTCGGTAGAGCGTTCGGCTATAAACTATCTGAACTTCGGGCAAGCTCAGGCTGTCCGACATAATAGCGGACAGAAAAAAAAATATTAATATTACGCATTACATGTACTCATAACATACAAGAGATAACACACGTAATAAAATAAATGCTACTTGGTGTTTCGACTCCTTTATGCAGGCTACAGTTATCATTCAGATAAGTTAACTGTTAATCGAGGGGTGTTCTTCCTTTGTTTTAAAGCTTTGACTTCGTCCAGACCACTAAGCATAATGTAAGCAGAATAAAAGTATTAGATTTACCTCAAAGGAATCCTTTTTGTGCAGAAAAACAATTTCATCGTATGCTGAAATGTAGATTTTTCTAATAGCAGTGTTCAACCTTTTGTACAAATGAAAAAATGCTACGCCAAATTGAAACTACGAGTTTCACTCAGTAAACCTTTACTTATTTATTCGAATACGATATAAAACGTTAAAATTATTATCAACTTCATTAGTAAGAAATCATTTTCGACTCCTCTGATTTCGGCTGAAAAAAAAAAAAAAAACATTTTGTCTACGTTCGAAAAAGTACACTTAAAAAACGGACTCAGTTCAACTGGTTTTGGATTTGAATTTTAATTGTTCGATTAAAAGAAAACATGTGCGGGCATTTAAGCCGTAACTGTTAAAGCAGCCTGCTATGGAAAATTGTTCAATATTAAAAAAAAAACCACTTATTTTCAATCGAATTTATTACTTCTCTAGAATGTTTGTTTCAATCGCTAAGTGAGATGTTCCTCATTCTTGAATCAAATTCCATGTTTTACGTATAATTTTAAATGGTATCATCTTGGCTAATGACGAAACATAGACGCATGATCTTATTTTTTTTTTTTCGGCCAAAAGTTTTTTTTTTCCTGCTTTTTCAATTCAATTCAATTCATTTTATTTCAATCAGGGAAATACATATATCTATATCTATCTATCTATCTATCTATCTATCTATCTATCTATCTATCTATATATATATATATATATATATATATATATATATACAAATATGCATTTCACATATAAAATAAAAAGAAATAACAAACAGAAATATATTTATCTCTGTCGAATTGAGAATTCCTGATTTAGTAGATGGGAGTAAAGGCTATACAATAGCCTGACTAGCTCCCACCACTCGCTTTTTATTACGCATTCCTTCACTGAATAGCATTCGAAAAGTAAGGCGCAATTGCTAGGTTTGTTGGAGTGCCGTGCTGTTAATTGCAACAGTTCGAATCCGTGCCAATAAATATCTCTTTAAGGTTTATTTTTCCGTCAGGTGCTCACATTGGCAGGACTGTATTTGACACCACATGTTTTTTTCACATGCAAAATTACTGCTTTTTCACGAGTCATCCAGTCACATTTTTAATGATATTTATTTTTGCATTGAAAATACGTACAACCAAAAGGTGAGCGATATCAAATTATCACAGCGTTGCATTTAACGAGATTTTGTTACTGATGTCTTCAAATTACATGCCTTCTCTTGTGCGCTTGCTTTTTTTTCCATTTACTTTTTTCAGTTCTTCTTCATAATGTTCTTTCTTTGAAATTTTTAAAGAGCGAAGTGCCTTATGAAACGATTCGAAGCACAGTGCGGAGTTCTGCACGGGTCAACTGATATGACCATATTTGCTCTAGCCGCAGACGTTATGAAGTATCCAAAGGCAGTACAAATGTCCCAGAGCCATTCCAGTTCTCCAATAAAGATAATCATGAGCACAATTCCCAAAAAAGCACACTTTTAAATCGTAGAATATTTTACAGGTATGGTTTAGCTTTTTAGACTGCCCATTCGTTTCATTAGAACCTGTTCATTACACAAAACTAGGCGAAAATGGTTAACTTTCTTTTAGTGTACATATAAAATTCATTGAATCCATTCCCTTTTTCAGTCTCTTGTAAATATAGGCTAGCTTTTTTTTGCGTTAAAAACGAGACCTAGTAAGTGAAATAATGGAAGCATTTTGGTTAATGTTTCCTGGTCCCTGCTTTCCATTCTTTCTGCTCGAATGATTTTTTAATACTTACAGTCATTCGATTATATTGCACTCAAAATGTACAAGGAAGCCCTTTTCGTTCTAGGTTTCCAGCTGAAGCTTTACATTTGACATGATGAACCTGGACATTTTCATTTTCTTTTATAACACTGCAAATAATCGGTTCACATTTGAAACTCTTTAAGTGTTCCAGTTGCCTGAATATGTGCTAAAATGTGTTTCGAATGTGTTCTGTACAAAGAAATGAAGCTGAAATATTTTACTAATCCATTCCGTTATAAAGAAAACGTTCCAAAAGTGCACCGAATGTGTTTTGCTGGGAATCTCTATTCAGCTGAAGTTTGGGAATGCACTTGAGAACACATCGCGCGCAGATTAAAGAGTGCTTGTGAAATCACTGCTTTCTTTGCTACGCCATGTTTGTAAACAATCTGGATCGGCCGCAATCATTTTCGTCATGTTTTTGAATGCTCAAAAGGTACGCCACTTTCCTTTTTTATGTTCTTTACAGATAATTTTCGTATTTGTACGTTTACTGAGCTTCATACTTTTGTTTTAAATAAACTAATAATTTACCATACCGCTTTAAGTTTTGAAATAAAATGAAATCCTGTGTTTTAAAACTGTATGGTTACGTTAAGACTAACGTGTTACGATTCTAATTTTGAAACTTGACGATTAATTTAGGACTCCTATCCTTATCTTTAGATTTAGAATTTTTTAAGAAAATCGGAATTAGAGGTTTAAACAAGGGCTCCTAAACTACAGGTTATGACCCAAAAACTTTTCTAATGAAGGTCGAAGGGCATTTCTTACGATATTCAATTTCCAGCTTTTAAAAAAAGCATCTTTTTCATATAAATGCTTTTTATAAGTTCTGCCATCTACTTTATTTTTACAAATAGTTCAGGTGATTTTATTTTTCTGGTTAGCAATTTTTGATACGTCAGTATTTTTGCTTGTAAACATCCATAAGCTCGATCATCTTGTGCACAACATTTTGGTTTAACAAATCGAAAAAGAATGAATTGCTGGAGGTTCTGCGGCTTAGATTAGGTTAAATATGAATATGATCAAAATCTACCACAATAGTATGAATGAGATTCGATTCTAGGTCCAGAGATCAAGATTCTTCTAAGTAATGATGTTCGACAAAATATATTGTCTAATGTTTCATATCAATTAATTTTATCTTGAATTTTGAGGATAAAATATTGCGTATCATTTAGCATCTTATTTATGGATAATTAATTTTATTATCTGTTGCAGTTAAAAAAATCATGAAATTTGAGTTTCATGCTCGATGTTTTGCAGAAATGCCAAGCAAAATATTGTTCGAATGAATATTCTGAATTCAAAATATGAGTTAAAAATCTTATTAAGTTTTCTTAGTCAAAATTTTGAAATCATTAAAGTAATTAGAGCAAACAGGGTGCCTTACATAAATGTCTGTTTTGAGTACGTCTCGTGTTCTTAAAAATGGGGTCATGACACGAAAATAGTTAAAACCGCAAGTTCAGAAAAAAAAAATGCTTAATAGTTTTTTCTTTCATCCCACTTTTTAATTTGCCGTGTGATAAAACACATGTGAATAAAAAATTTCACCCTTTATTTCTTTGGAAAAAAAAAACCTTTATTTCTTTGTAAAACAGGTACAACCTGATAACGTAAACACAGAAACAATTTTTTTTGAAACATGAAAAGTTTCATTAAAGATTTAGTAAAAATTGTTGGATAACTGAACGTGATGTCTGTTGCAGTGTAAAAACTATTTCAATTGTAATTTAGTACTTATATGATCTATGACATTGAGAGATAGATTAAGGGTGACCACAGACTGAGGAAGTAGGAAATATCAGGCCTTTTCTGAGAAAAATGCCGAATTCAATATTATTAACGCAAGTTTAAGCCATTTTTACAGTTCTGGAAAGGGCGTAGGGAGATCTCTCTCGGAGATTTATCTAGACTAAAATATGTTTAAGCTGTCTTTGATTATGTAAAGATAGGGAAAAGCGTGGAGAGGGGGGAAGGATACCTCTAGGAAAAAAATGTGCGAATGCAGTTTTTAAACTGTACATTTAGGGCATTTTTAAGGAACTTTGGGTTTTATGTTCCGGGGTTCATTTCAGCTGAAAATATTTTGAAGCTAATGTGTTAAAAACATTTTTGTAAGGTAACTTGAGGAATAAGGGTATTATTAACCACAATATTTTGAAAATGTTTTTTTTTTTTTTTTTTTTTTTTTTTTAAGTATAGTTCAAAACTATCTTTGGTGATGTTAGAGAAAGGAAACTCTGGTTGGAGGTGGGGGGGGGTGATCTCCGGAAAATTGTGAAAACTGATGCGTGTAAAACATTTTAACTATCTTTCATGATGTACAGAGAAAGTAGGAAGACAGGTGTATAGGGGCTTTTTTCGGAAAAATTATTATTATAGAAAAAAAAGTAGGGGAATTTCTTTTGAAAATTACACTTTACAAAGATAGAACATTGTAAAAAAAAAAGTGGAATTTTTCCCTTTATTTTTTTATAGAATATTTTTCTGAATGAAAAATGTTCTATTCACTCATAAAAATTGTATTTGTTCAAATGAATGAGTAAAAGAAAGGTAGAATGAATAGTAAAAAGATAATGGAGCAATGAACGAATACATAAATAAATAAAATACTTAATACATGAAGAAAAATAAATGACCGTATAATAATGAATGAAGGAATGTAAATAAATTAATAAATGAATCTGTAAGTGATTTTGTAAATAACACTGTGCGGCAAAAAAAAAAAAAAAAAAAAAAAAAAAACCTTCAAAATGCTTCTGACATTTCGGCTGATTCTTATGTAGAATGACCCCCTGAATCCGAATATGACCTCCGTTTCCCCCCTATACGTACCATTTTTTTTTGAAGGACCCCCAAGTTATTTTCAATTTTCTTTAGTTTTAGAGAAATTATTATTATTATTATTTTGGAGGTGAAAGGAGCTTTATATTAACTGCTAACATTGTTTTGGTGGACAAGAGAGGTTCAAAGTTCAAGATCATGGTCACCGATCGCAAAAAGGGGGACTTGGAGGGGGGTAGCATAACCTCTCAAAATAAAAGAAAAATCACGAAAAAAGATCTTGTTATTCTGATTTTTTTTAAAAAAAAGTTTGTAAAAAACTTTTCGTTGCAGAATAAAAGTATAAGACTCGCTTCTATGACTCCTATGCCCAAAAAAAAATTTCGCGACGTAAAAAAAAATTAAAAAAAAAAAAAAAAACGCACGTTGCATACGAGTTGAATCGCAGGTCTTCATTCAAAAAAGCATTCCTCTGGCTGATTTCTACGTAAAACGACCCCTTGTTTCCAAATACGATCATCTTTCTCCCTATCACGCCCCCTTTTTAGAACCTATCCCCCCTCCTCTCCCCCGCCATTTTTTTATTTGGAGGGGGAAAAGAGCATTACATTAACCGTAAACATCTGAATGATCAGATATGTGCAAAGCTCAAAATCTTATGCATATGTAGCAAAAAGGAAAACAGGGGGGGGGCACCCCTCCAAACACACTGTGTAGCAAAAATTACTCTCAAATGCTTCTGAGGCTATTCCGCCTGATTCTTCTGCAAATTTACCCCCTGAATCCAAATGATTTCCGTTTTCCTCCTACATGTACCGATTTTTGTAGAAACCCTCCCTTTTTATTTGGGGGGGGGGCAAGTTTTTTTTCGCTATACATGCACAAGATTTAGAACTTTGCGCATCTCTAGTCATTCAGAATAATGTTTACGGTTATTGTAATGCTCATTTTCCCCTCCAAATTTAAAACAATAAATTACTCTGAATCAAGGAAGGGGGGTGGTTCTAAAAAGGGGGCGTGATGGGGGGAAAGGTGGTCGTATTTGGAAACAAGGAGTCATTTTATATAAGAATCAGCCAGAGGAATGCCTTTTTGAATGAAGACCTGCGATTCAACTAGTATGCAACGTGCGACATTCGCATGATAATTTTTTTTAATTTTTTTTACATCGCGAAAATTTTTTGGGACATAGTAGTCATATGAGGGAGTCTTATACTCTCATTCTACACCGAAATATTTTTAACATTTTTTTTAAAAGCAGAATAAAAAGATCGTTTTTCGTGATTTTTCTAATATTTGTGGGGGGGGGGGGGAGTATGTTCCAAAGTCCCCCTTTTTTGCGATGGGTGTCCATGATCTTGAACTTTTGAATCTTTCTTTCCCACCAAACCTATGTTAACAGTTAATATAAAGCTCCTTTCACCTCCAAAAAAAAAAAAAAAATGCTCTAAAACTACTTGGGGGAGGGGGTGGCTTTAAAAAAAATTCGTACGTATAGGAAGAAAACGGAGGTCATATTCGGATTCAGGGGGTCATTTAACATAAGAATCAGCCGACGAAATGTCAGAAACATTTTGAAGGGTTTTTTTTTTTTTTTGCCGAACAGTGTAATTGAGTGAGTATATATATATATATGAACGAAATAAACTATTTCACTTTGTCTCATTCACCTTGCCAATATTAGAAATACAAGTAAGCTTAAAATTAACTGAAAAAAGTAAGAAATACCGCATTAAATACTAGAAAGTCTCAATTATTATTTAAAATGTAAGTAACAATAATTTTATCATTTTATTCTTGCAAAAAAAAAATTTTGACTTACATCAAAATTAGGACTCGACCGATGCATCAACAATTTAGCCATCGGCATCGGCATCGGCAGCCGATGCTAACTTGCAGGAAGCATCGGCCCATCGGCCTTAAAAAACATCGAAAAGCCGATGGAATTGGCCGATGTTTTTGAAAAAAAAAGACCTTTGTTGTTTTACTTTTTAACACAAAGTAAAGGGAGTTATTGTTTTTATAAAATAGTTTACTTAAATTTCAGTATGAATTTCTATTTTAGTCACAACTGGAAGAGTTTTTGTTACTGCATTCAGGTACCACAACAAGTACCAAACAACGCAACAACTTTAATTGTTGCGTTGTTTCTTGCGGATGGATGTACGTATTTATCTCTTATAATGGTAAGCTGTAGCTCAAAAATGGTAAGCTGTAGAAGGCTAAATTTTCGCATATGGGATGTGCGTACGTTCCAGTTGTGCACTTCCCTTTTTGCTTTCGATCGGATGTTCTAAAAATCCTATTTACTCATTTTTTGTGGCTAAAAAATTACTTATTTCAATGCAAAACTCATATACCGTCTCAGACTGACGATCATTTGGTGATATATTGCCGAATTGGAGACTATGGAAACAAATATGAAATGGCGAAACCGGTTTTGTTTCATGTTGTTAGATTCCCGTTGAACCGAAGGTAATTTTTAATTTTTCTATGTTTGTAATATGAATCACAGTAATGCAGTTTTTTCTGTATCGCTTTCGCGGAGCTACAAGTTTGGGGCCTGTCGAAATACATTTTGGGGCCCTATTTCTCTATCATAGAAGTTGTAAAACATTTATCATAAGCATTGTTGTAACTCCTACGGTTCCCCTATGGTTATGGGGCCTCACGCGCAATTGCAACATTTGCTTTATTTTAAATCCGCCACTGCACGTCAAAACAAACTCGGGTGCAAGTTTTAAAAGGGTTTTTCTGCTCAATGTTTATGATTATTTTGAACTCGATTTTTAACGACTATTTTTTTTTATTTCAAAGAACACTTTCCCCTCCCCCCCCTCAAATTCTGAAATTAAACTATAGTTATACTTCCGAGTTGCTTAAAACTAACACCATCCATAAATTAGAGTTTCTTTTCAAGCTTTATCTATTGTTTAGGAAGAATTTAGAGCATTAATGTAAGAAATTGATTAAAGACGTTTTCAATGGTGGCATAACTCGGAAATCAAAGGGACTTTTGAATTTTTTTCTTTGGAAGTGCTGAAGTAGCTTCAAAAACTCTTTGAGGCGTTGGTGGTAGCGGTTCTGTACTAAAAAAACGTGGCCGAAGTTGGGGTCGAAGTTTAATGTTGTGAGTTACTCCAAAATCAGAGGGTGGCCCCCTAACCCACACTCGTCGTTTCAAGCATTTCTTAAATATTTAGCAATTATTTATTTTGATCAAGAAATATCATTTTGCGTATTTCTTATACTTGTTTCACCTATATTTCGTAATACGCTATCTTTTTGGCATCATTAATAGCGATCGATTTTTTTTCTGTTGTAAGTAACTATTTTTATGTATTTATATAAAATCAATGAATAAGTTATTTTCGTTTTCATCATATTTTTAATAGTATGTTATAGAACAGTTTCAAGGATTTTCTATTATGCAAATTTTTGAATTTCAGAAAATGATTGTATAGTTGAAAAATTTAATTTGAATTTGTTTGTAGTGCTTCATAAGAGATTAAACAATGAAATTGTTCAATATTACGTGTGCAAACATCAGATCGAGTAGTATATGTATTCAGTTATTAACTTGGTCTAAATATTGAGTTTGTTTATTGTGGCTGCGTTTTAAGAACCTCGCTCTTTTCATGGCTATTTCTTTTTTTCGCAAAATTTATGCCACTGTTTATAGCTTTTATGAAAAATGCAAACTTTTCAGTTCATAAATTTTAAATAAGTATAAAAATATAACTATTATGATTTAATATTGTAATTTATCTGTTACCTTTTTTGTTTAATTTGATGACTAAAAACTGTCTACGTGCAATCTTTCCACTTTAATTGCGTAATTTGTTGACGGTTTCATAGTTTTATTCTTATTTATGTATTTACTTTTCGAATAATTAAACAATATAATTTAATGTTTTTAACTGTGTTCAGTGTACCTAAATCCATACATTATTATAATATTACTGAAATCTTAGTTATATGTTCAATTAAAAAAAAATCAGTTGGTTAGTAAACAGTCTCTTTGTTTTTCTTCTTTTTCTTTTCTTTTCTTTTTTTTTTTATAGCTGTTGTTCTTTGTCTTCCATCATACAGCAGTCAAAAAAGGAAAAGTATAACTACACCCTATACAGATTGTACGTAGTACGATCCAAAAATTCGGGGACAAGCTGTATAAAACCTTACCCAGAATAGTTCACATTACCGAAGCACATCCACCTTCAAAAGGTTACACTTGAACTACTATGTACTTCTGCCAGTGTTCATATAACTTTTGGAAACACTCCTGGAAGCCATTTTTCGCTACATTCTGTGATGCTGCTTTACCTTCTCCTGACGAAAGAAAGCGGCGTCCATGCAAATGTTTTTTTTTTTCTGGGAACAGGTAAAAGTCACACGGAGCTAAGTCCGATAAAACGTTATATTATTTGTTTGTAATATCAGAGTATTGACCAATCGAACCGTGCATCCTCAACATGAAAGTCGCCTTCTTCCCCACGATGAAGTTAAAGCAGTAGCGCAAGAGGTTGCGATAAATGTCTTCCAGGAGTCCTTCTAAAAGCTATACGAACGTTGGCACAAGTGCATAGTCGTTCAAGGGGACTATTTTGTGGATAGATGTACTTCGGTAATGTGAACTATTCAGGGTACGGTTTTATACAACTTGCCCTCGAACTTTTAGATCATACCACGTGCGTATGTGTTTTCAACTTACTATTTCATAACGTTTTTGAGTGACGCAAGTTTACGCGCATGAAAACATCATAAGAGAATTTACGATAATTAACTAAGGAGGCGTTAAAAATGGATCAATTTATTTCTATATTTCTATATATATTTATTTCTATCTTCAGTTATCAATTTATTTCTATTTTTTTTTTTTTTGCCATCGGCCAACGGCATCGGCCATCGGCCATCGGCAATCGGCCATTTGGAGGAAAACAATCGGCCATCGGCCATCGGCCATCTTTGAACAATCGGCCAACCATCGGCATCGGCCCATCGGCCAAAAAATGCCATCGGTCGAGCCCTAATCAAAATATTACAATATGAATGCCCTTTTTTGAAAATTGCCATTATTATCATTAATTTTAAGCTCCAGATGTATTTTTTTCGTGACTGGAATTGAGTACATGTGCTACTGTATAGTTAAAATATTACGCGATTGTTGACAGTAAAAGTAATTATTTCACCATTTCACTTTGCCCCACATTCCCCTACAGCCTACAAATAAATGTATAACGTACTGCTTGTGTTCTCGTAATTAAGCGTATGTTTGTAAAAAAAAAGGCTTTTTCCTATTTTTTTTAGGTAATGTTTTACCCGGTTGTAGAAGCAAGATAGTTTCAAGCATTGTTATGTAAATTTTTTAATGTGTATGTATAAAGTTAAATAAATTCATTTTAAACATATTGTATTTTATGACTAGATAAGTTTGATAAACTCAGTTCAGTGTTATGTGCGTAAGTTTGAAACATAAATCCCATGCGTATTTTAAATTTAGCTGCATTAGTTAATGAACTTGGTATTAACTGTCTGATTGAATTAGACCTGAATGTATGGCATTATGTTGCAATCTGGAGATTAAAGTACTCTTTGAGTACTCTTGAGTATTATTGGTTGAGTACTCTTTTTAGCTTCCATACAAAGCTAAAAAGCTATAAAGAGTACTCAACCAGTCACGTCTTAAGAACCGAAACGGCCACACAATTTTTGCACCAATGATTTTTCATACACAAATCACTTCTATTTTGAAGCAATTAGTTTGCAATGTAAGAACAATCCCAACCTTAGTATTACATGTTGCCTTTCAATCGATAATAAAAACCATTATTAATTTCAGGATCCAAACCGCACCCCATAAAAACAAGCACAAACTTGGAAGCTTATACAAAAGGTTTGTACTCACCTTTGGCGAGAGGGGGGGAGGGGAATGAAAAAAGGCAAATGAATGGAATTGCAGTTAGATCTCATACGGTAATACCTTTTTCCACAGCTCATGTTTTAATGCAGTGCATTTTTTCCTCATTCAAGAAATAAATAAATGTTTTGAATAAAGTGGCTACTAATGGTAATAAAAGGGCTACTAAACTGAAAGTGTATGCCAGCAACTGACGACTAAGTAAATTTTTATTTACTTTGCTTTTCGCGAACACTTTTCTTCCTTATGCAAGGAACTAAAACTAAAAATATTTAATTGATAATTGTCAGTGCCGGATATACGATTTTTCCGAGCTAGGGCAAATCTTAAAACTGATGCTCCTACTCATTCTCCTTCAAGTTTTATATTCAGTTTCAACGAACCTTCCCCCCCCCCCACGGAAATAGAACAAATTTGTTGTCCCCCAAAAATTGTCTCACAGGGGCAAGGATCCCAACTCCCCCCCTTCGCCCCCCAGATCCAGCACTCATCGTTTTAGTTAATATTCAAGGAAATATTTAGTCATTAAAGAATTCCACTGCACTTACATTTTTAAAAGAACACAACTAATGTTTAAGGTCATTGATCAGATACCAAGCAATAGATCACTGAATAGCAAAGTAGCACGAATTCAAACAATGAAGGCAAATATATTTTGATCTTGAGAAATTTAAATTTTTGAAAATGAAAGTTATGAAGCAACAAACTGAAGTTATGTGAGCCTTTGTTTGTACACTTTTGATTACTTTTTATAGTATGGATTAGCTTTGAAAACTAAAATATGGAAATTAATATTTTAAATGTATGCAGTTTCTGTACTAAGTAATATTGTGCACTACATTTTCCCGCAACCTTTTTATTAGTAAACATTGTTCGTGTGCAGTTCTGCTGTAAGCTATTCAATTATCTTGGAAACATTATTGTATTTTAAATTTTTATAGTAGCTATGCTGATTAATAATTAGATTCATCCAAAGCCTAAACCATCATCAGTCTGCAGTCTCAAAATGAACACGAATTTAGTGCATGTTTATAATTTCTAAAAGCAATTTTTTATACTTGTGCGATAGGTATCTTCGGATGATATTAGTGCGAAGAAATTGTTCTAAAACGCATTCTAGAAACTGTACCTATATGTGTGCCACAAAATGTTTATTGAAGTGTTGAAGAACGTATCTTTAACGCGATCCTAAAAGTGCGCTAAAAAGAATGCTGAACTAAATATATGTTACGAACTGTGTTTCTAGAAGTGTTTTGGAAACTGACCCAAAAAAGTGTTCTAAAAAAGGGGACAAGTGTACGTGTTCAAAAAATGCTTTAAAAAATGTTCTTACAACGGTTCTAATAAATGTTCCGAAATAAGTGTTCTCAAAAAGGAGACAAGTGTCCTTTTAAAAAAAGTGTTCAAAAAGTGTTTGATTATTTGCAGTGAAAAAGAATAAGTGAACTTTTATTTTCATTCAGTTCTTTCTTTGTTTCTCTGTTCGTCCATCTTCGGATAATTAAATCTCATTGCAAATCCGCCTGATATTAAAAATGTTCTCTATTCAAAATAAAACTCTTTAGGTAACTTTTCAGTCAAAAAATGAACACGGCCGAAATTTCACTATTGTGAAAAATTTAGATACGTAAAGGAAGCATGTTTGCGTTACTTGCATAGGGCAATCAACTATTGGCCTTTTTTTTTTATAACCGCCGTGTTTTGTCAGTACCCATAATTTGTATAAGCACACATTAGAGTCTTAATATGTCATTCTTTGCCACATTTTCTTGAGAAGTGTTTTGTCTCATTTCTTCAAAAATCGAATTTTCCGATTATTTGTTTGTTTTGCGCTTGTAAACGAACTAATGAATCTACAGATTTCATTTTTAACTTAAATAAAAGCCACTTAAATTTACTGTAACAGCACATCCAGTTTGTTTCTTGTAGAGTAGGAATTTATGCTAATATTTGACCTAAAATGCGTTCGAAGGGATTTTTTTTTTCAGTTTTCGCAAAAATGGTCAGTTTTTGAAAAACGATTTCTCTTAAACTATTGGTCGTACTGAGCACCACTTGAGGTTAAATTATTCAGAATATAATGTGATTTAAAATGGGTATTCTTATTTGGTATTAAGTGTTGCATAGTTTTGGAGCTAGAAAGGACAAAAATGAAAAAAAGTCTGAAAATTTCTCAGTTTTTCGCGAATTACGCAGCGAGCACAGGTTTTTGAAAACTGCAAACTTAGATTTACACTACCCTAACTGGCCCAAACAACACATCAAGAATCCAGAACTTTATTGCGATTTTAGCCACCCCCTTTTTTTTGTATAATATCACTTTATAAGAAGTGTAGATTTCAAAATTTTCACGGTGTTACTGTGAAAATTAAAAACATATGCATCTCCAAACAACTCTGAAACTCATTTTTCTTGAGTTTACGAGCTCCAAACTTTATGGCCCATATCATAGATATGTGCTTATTTCTGTTAATATTGTATTAACAGAAACAATTGAGAGCTTGTTCTCATCTATGAGCGTCATAAACTAGACTTAAAATATTCTTACTAGAAATACACTTACTTTCTTTTCGTGAAACGCAATAAAATAGATTTTATGAATCATAACGTTTTTTAAGTAACGAAAGTATATTTTTCTACAGTTTCTGAAATCATATCAGGTATAGGCCATTGTCCATACACTGAAAAAATGCTTTTGTTTCCCAACAATGAGTTGAACTTTACTTCGTTAATATTCTGTTCCGAAAGGACAGAAGTCGCCAAAACTTAAAGTTATGATCAATAGAATGGCCGCTATCGATGCTAAATTGGCCGCTATATCGCAATCCAACATTTTAAAATTTGTTTTCTATGAAGGATTTTCCTGATAAACAGGTAGTTTTTATCACATTTTTTGGAGGGGGGGGCGGTGAGGAATTACTTCTGACAAAAGCATTTAGGGTTGGTTTGGGTAAGTGGGACCTCTTTTTAAAAACAGTTCGTTTTTGAAACCTTATTCAAAAGTTTTGAAACAAAAAAAAAAAAGAAAAAAAAACTTGTTGTCTTATATTATTTTGGACATTATTAATAAACAAAAAATCATAATTGTTTTTTTATAAAATATTGTTTCAAATATTCTTAACGATTATATATTTTTTTTAAAAATCGAATGGGTGTCCCACTTACCCTACAATATGGGGTAAGTAAGTCAACCCTATTGTATTTAAATTTTGATGAAGCAAAATAAAAAAAGGGGTAAAGGGGGTCTTACATGAAAAAGTAAGTAAAATTCAACGTTAATTATTATTATTATTGTTGTAAATGCATCCATTTATGGGATATTTAATATCTCTTAAATGTGTATCACACGGAAAATTTTAAAACAAAAAACAAAACTATTTCATTTGCGAAATTTATTGAAAACCTACAGATATATTTTTTACTTTTACATATAAAGATGTGTTGAATAAACATAATACAGCTGATTACGATGAATTTTGGTAAGTTAGCCATAACTATAAATTGAAAAAGGAGGAAATATTAAATGGCTGCGTCTTTGTAAACCTAACTGAAGAAGATCAATTATCACTTCATCTTCAGCAATTATTCCAATATCACCTGCACCATGCCAATAAAAAGTCACTATTTCTATTCGTATTTGCAAATTCTCAACAGTGTTTTAATTTTTATCATTAACTTCCAACATTAGACCTACACAAATGCTTTATATTTTTCTCTCATTTAAGTTTCACAAATACATAATCACTACCTTTAGCAGTTTTCGTAGCTGAACTATTCTACTTAAGTCATCATAGTTGTCTTGTATTTCACTAATACAAATATTTCATCAGAGTTGCTTTTGATTCTCAAATCCTCATATTTCATGGAGAGACCCAATTACCCCTTATAGCGAAAATTTACCGGGTAAGTGGGACAACCGGGTAAGTTCCTCATAAACAGTTATTAATAATATTTTATTCAAAAATTCTTGTTGCAGTATGTTGCTTTAAGTTAAGGCGATATTAAGCTTCAAAAAGTTTTTCTCGCTTTATTCTGTTGATTAAAGTTCTAAAGCATATACCCAGGAATTTCTTAAAATACGAAGCTAAAATTTAAGACATGATACTCAGGTTATCTCTTTTTGACGTACTAAAAATGTCAGTAGAAATAAAAGCGTTTTTCGTGATTTTACCGTACTAATGGGGGTAAGATGACAAACAGATAAAATAAAGCACTAAGAGAGAGAGAGAGAGAGAGAGAGAGAAAAGTAATACTTTTAAAGTACATACAAACAGATTAAATTGGTAGGAACAGTATGTTCTCTCGTCCGAAAACCTGAAAAACAATTACGAAGTATGGTGTCCACATTTCTCTCTCGCAAGTAGTTTCTCAGTTGGAAAAAGCTCGGACGCAATATTTAAGTGATATTGCGATAACGCAAGTGATTAATTTCCAATGATAGAGTCCATCTATCTAACTTACTCCAGAAAATTGTTTTCTTGTAATCCATCCAAAGTTGAGCAAGAGCTGAGAAGGTTGTCAGCTTTAAAGAAAGAGTCAAGGAAGTTGATGACTGTGAGAAAACATTTGACAGGATATGAATTAACAGGCTATGGGGGTAATTTTGCTGAGTTGATTGAGTTTGGAGGGAAATGGGAAAATCAATGGCTTAGACATAATTTAATTTTTTGGGTTTTAACAGCGTAAATAGAATACAAAGATCTAAAAAAAATTTCTGCTTAAATATTGATGTCTCTACTTAAATAGAGAAGGTACTCAAAAACGTATTGGAAAATGATAAACGTGCAATCCGCTCGTTATTTTACACTCCCAGTTGTTCGTCTTTTTACCCCATTCTGTAGTTTTTGTTTTTCAGTACCGTAGTTTATCAGCAACATCCTATACCGCTCATGGGTATTGCATTACAACTTGTAATTTAACAAAATAAAAATAATAATAATAGTAATAATGATGATGGAAGAAAAAATTCTTACCACTTTCGAGTACCTTATGCTGAATAGCAAAAAAAAAAAATCAGTGACAAGTAAAAAAAAAATCTATGTTACTGATTACGACTTACAAAATAATCTATTTTGATATCACTTGCACGGGATTTAATTGAACAACACATGCGTATAAAAATGTACTTTAATTTATGTTGATATCAATCAAAGAAAACATAAATACTCAATTTGTCATCCTACCATCCTTTACCCTAAAGCATAAATTGCCAAGGAAATGCGTCAAATAGCTGATTGAAGGCTGCAATTGAGCCACTTTATCAGTGTAAAAGTGCTCAATAAGTAACAAAAGACCTTGAACGTACGATTTTCAGTTAAATTACTCCAGCATATATACCAATATATATACTGAACGTTGATGCTCTATTGTGACCATGAAGTTAGCTAATTACATCATTTTATTTAAAACAGAAGGGTTTTTACCAAAAATAAATAAATAAATAAATAAAATAAATATGTTTATATGAATCCAATCCTTCTAATGCGCCTGAACTATGCTCATTAGATGATTTAGGACTCTTGCTAAACAATTACTTCACAAAAATAGCAAATGTAATGAAAATTTCTCAACTTTCAGGAAATTATGTTTGTAAGGTAGCGAAGAAAATTAAAACGAACTGTGATATAGTTAATGTGCAGTTCAAGCAAAAAGCGGGAATTCTCATTAAAAATATTTAACAAAATCCTATTGTTCTTCTTGTCTTATGAAATAAGTATAACTTAAATTGTGTTTAACTTATAGTTTAAAAATAATAAAAACAATACTATTAAATAATTCTGAGCCGTGTATGATTCAAGTCATTCTGCATTACACAACATGCTTGCATTTTCAGATTAAAACAGTTTGTCACCAAAGGTTAAAATCACATAACTATACAAAGTGCTTGACGAAATTTGAAACCCATTTGTATCATAAATCTCATTATGGGAATATTATGCAAGTTTAGTCTGCGAAAGCATTACATAACCTTTAAAAAATTTGAGATTTTACGTATCGTCATAAGCATGCAAATAGGTTTGAAGCTTGATGAAGTGCTCATGGTCAAAGCTTTGCAATAATGCTTAGTCTAAAGGGAATATGTCTAGTTACTAAAAAGGTAAATATTTAAATGGAATACTTGTTAACTCAACGATTGCATAATAGAACTATAATTTCAGTATCATGAGGATTTCAATCGGCATTGCTTCAATAAATGTTTTAATTTAAAAAAAAAAAACTCTAGGTAATAATGTAACTAAACACCATCTCTATTTTTTAATGTGTTGCTTTTATTAATAATTAATTTTATGAATAAATGTTTTAGAATTCAAAAAATAAGTCCCTTTGACAGGGCTAAGACATTACTACATGCAGTATACCGAGAACACGGTTATCTCATCTAGAGACTGCAGTTCCGTTTTTGCTTGAACTCACCAGTCTGGAGTAAGGAATCACGGAGCTGTCATCTCATTGAAGCTGAGAGTGTCGACAAACTGTTAGAACTGACAGAAGAAGAAATACTGCAGTGTGAAATTAAAAGAAAAAGTTAAAGAGACACTTTTGGTTACTTTCGCTAAACTTTACGGATTGTTTGTGAACTAAAAACTGGGGGAGGGGGGGGGGAGGGGTTAAAGAAACGATTATAATATTAAAGATGCAGGATAAAAACTAAAAGGGATTCATATAAATGGTATTGGAATGAAAAATTAAAGTATAATTATTTTTTAAACATAGAATTTTAGCAATTTTTGCTTTTTTTTCCCAATCTCTGAAGCTCATCCGCTATCTAAAGACATGAAAATAGATTATAAATTATTTTTTCTATAATAAGGATACCAATACATAACTTTATTATTGCTATTAATAGCAGTACATCTAAAATATTCCTTTTTTAACCTACCCTAACATACAGACATACATAGATAAATAATGCATATTAACTTTCTCTTATAGCTAAATTTGTATTCGTAATCTTCAGTGCTCTGTTGTTAACTTGAAACTTAGCAATAAAAACAACTTTAATGTGCCGTTTGTTTTATTTTTTGCAAACATAAATGATTTCTATAGTAGTCCCCAGTATTCCGACTATTTGTTAACCTAATGTGAGTTGAGACATAAAGAAATAACTAAAAATATCTCCCATAAAACGTTCGCTTTTTTGATGTACTGCAATCATAAATTGAGTTGTGAAATAGTTTTCATCGATATTTATAAAAGGAAAAGGGATCGAATGTTCTTTTTGTATGTAATGAAATGGCATTTCAAATCTAAGCACGTTTTTAGAGGACATTCATAAATAATAAACACGTTATTGAATTCCTTCGAAGACCATCAGCTTAACGCTTTGAAATTCCACGCCGCACACCCTAGCTCAATCCCCAAATTGGGAACTATCCAACTTTTCATCCTTTCCGTGGATCGATAAATGAGTACCAAGAATACCAAGCGAGCTTGGCAAGTAAACCCTGGAGGTTCTGTGTTCGGCTGATTACCAACCGTAACATCTAAATTAGGGTGGAGTGAAAAAAAAAATCAAAATCTAATAAACGTTAAGTAATAGTGCGGAAAAGTTGGTTTTTGTAGAGATATTTAGTCATGCAAAACTATTTCGATAGAAAAAAAAATATCTTCTGGCTTCACCCGCGACTTGAAAATGACCTTTATTGCATAAAAACTGGGAAAATTTACAATAATTTCATAAAAAATAAAAATTTGATAAATTTGATGTAATATATGGTCTTTGGTAATATCACCTAAGACTAGCATGCATTCTTTATTGCGAATGTCACACACATAATGAGACAAAAAATCAGTGATTGATGGATTAGCACATCATTTTAGAGAAGCCATCATTAGTTTCATATTTTGGTGAATCACACAGACACAGACCGAGTGTGTTCCATTATTACCAGCTAACACACACCATTTTGGTCGTAGATTTGCAAATTTTGAAAAGCAAGTCTTGTAATTGGGGTATCCCTTTTTTAAACAGTGCGTCCGCTTCTTTAAGATTGCACAAAATGAGATGCTTCTGTTCTGCTTCTTTACTTTGTCCAGGCTGCCGCACAGATACATAATCGTATTTACAAGGACAGATTCTGCTGACATCGGGGCTTTCGCAAAATTCTATTGCATCTTTTTTTATATGCTCAGATATTGTCGAAGCAGCGTTCTTAGGGCCTGGTACTCCTAGTGGGCCTTACTCTTTTCTCAATCTTCTGGCTTTCTTCAAAAAACTTGCATCTTTTTTCAATGCTCCAGCTTTGTGGGATAATAGTGAGAATTTGCAGTTTTTCACTTATAGTTATAGATTCAGCCTCAAATTTTGCTTTAGCGCAGAGAGAATTTCATTCAGGTCAACACTATCTCCATATTGAAATTTGCAATTATTACATTTATTTTTAGAAAGATCAACTTCATCTCTACATAGTATAAAATGAAGTCCCCAAAAAGCGTCTGTGTGTTTAAACTCGCAAAACTCGAGAACTACCCGGCCGATTGCGCTGAAATTTTCACAGTTTTTCCCTTTATGTCCTGAAAATGTTTGCAGACCAGTTCGAAGAAAATTCGATGGATAGTTCTTTTTAACCGACTTCAAAAAGGAGGCGGTTATCAGTTCATACCGTATGTATGTTTTTTTTTTTTGTTTGTCCACTCATAGCGTCTCACCTAGTGAACCGATTTTGATGATTCTTTTTTTAATGGATAGAGGATGGCTCAACTTAGGTCCCATTACTTTGTTTGACCATATTTGTTCTTTAGATAAAAAGTTATGGGCAAAAAACAGTAAATTTCCCTATTAAATGATTAAAATCATATTGTAGCAAAGTTCGCTCTTTTCATCCGTGGATAACGGTGGCTCAGTGGTAGAATTCTCGTCTCCCACACGAGCAGCCCGGGTTCAAATCCCGACTAGGACAAAGTGAATTTTACTAAAATTTCCTTTCTACTGTTTCCCGTATTTTCTCGAATGTTCTATTAATTTCTGTATCGTTTCAAGTCTGGAAAGCTCCAGCACTTTTTCAAGTTGTATATAAGGAGATGTAACGTTCATTCGTGGTTCTGAATAAAGATCTCGAGTTGAGACTAACGAGTATTCGCTTCATTTGGCTTTCACATTGTCTTCGCTATCTTCATCTACGCGACAATATGAAACTCATTGTTATAAAAGTTTGGTGCCATATAATTGTAATAGTAATTGTAATGATAATTTTGAATAAAGGCTTTTCTAAAGCAATACAGTGATATAGAGCCGCACTTCTTACTAGGTAACTTCTTACTTTTACTGAAATATCTACATTTACACTAAAAAGAATGAAAAAAAAAAAAATTTTGAAAAAAAAATAGAACCGACTTCAAAATTGCTCTAAAAAGTGAAAAATAATTTTATTCTTTAAACACCATCGATAATACTTTTAAACATAATTTTTGAAGTTGGCGCAAAAACAAAAAGTAAAATCCATTGTAACCATGCTTCGTTCATATTTTTATCAAAAAATCAGCCGTTTTTGCGCCAACTTCAAAAATTATGTTTAAAAGTATTATCGATGGTGTTTAAAGAATAAAATTATTTTTCACTTTTTAGAGCAATTTTGAAGTCGGTTCTATTTTTTTTTTATTCCAACTTACGTCCAATTTTCACATAAATTCTCAAATATGGGGGTGAAAAATTACTTGCACATATTAATATTACATATCGTTAGAAAGGGTATAATGTTCCGCGTTCTTCGCAGTTTGTTTCAATGCTCTAACTTTATTACGGCGGGAGTTATTTGTGTTTTTAGCTCGATTTTTTTTAGGTTTAGCTGAAATCTAGTCACTACTTTCTTCATTAAATAAATCAATAATAAAAAGTGAAGAAATTGTCCCACAGCTTTCTTTTTGACGCCATTGGAAAAAGCGACCTTTTTTACTCTAGATCTAACTCGACCTATGGTCGAAAAAATAAGATTTTATCTCGAAAGGAAAAAAAGTTACAAGCCTTCTCGATTTAATTCAAATTGTGAATCATTTCCTTTCGCATTTAAATTCCTTAAACTTATTTTATTTTGTGTTTCCATCGTTACGTATTTTAAATCCATCTTTCTGGATTTAATTTCTTAAAAGTATTTTAATATCTGTTGTCATTGTTTGGAAGGGAAATCATTTTTTTTTATTTATTTTTTCCGCCTGATTGTTGAATATACGTCACTTGACACAATTTTTATTTTTAAGGTGGACCGGGCAAAGCTGGGCAACGCAGCTAGTCAATATCTAAAACAGAAGCTATCGTTGTTTTAACTGCTGTGCTAACCTTTTCTGCTTTCTTTTTCCCATATAACACATTTTTCAGCACTAAGTTTTTTCTTCTTTATAGGGCTCTCTCCAAGAATATTAAAACTTTCATTTAATGCATCTTCTTTTTCTTCTGTAGGGATATATACAGGGCTGTTGAGGTAAATCCGGAAAATGGGACACAAGTATTAAAACTCTTATAACACAAACAAAAAGGATTTATTTTGTACACAGCTTTGCAATATTATAGAAAATATGTTATAAAAAAAACTTATTCTATATAGCTGCCGTTAGTGCCACCACTCGCTCAAGACGTGACCGGAACCGACCGCATGCATGTTTCACCTCCTTACTGTCCACGTTGGGCACCACCTCAGTAATGGTGGCTCTCAGCACGTCCTTGGTATTATGAAATTTTGCGTTAACCTTTTCCTCAACTACGCCCCAAAAGTAGTAATGGAGAGGATTATAGTCCGGCTGGAGGGTAGCCACAAGTCGGGTATCCAATGGTTGGGCACATTACTGTGAAGCCACGCTTGGGTTTTTCTCGACTTGTGGGCTTGAGTCCTGCTGGAAGACATAATCTCTTCCGGCGGCCACTATGTCCATCCAGGGCTTGACTACCGTTTCCAATACGTGAATGTATCCATCGGCGTTGATTCTGAGACCTTCAAAGAAATGAGGTGGCATAACATCCCCTTCGCTGCTGATAACCCCAAGGACCATGACCGCTGCTGGAAATTTGGTGTGCATGACGGTGGACACTTCTGAAGCATCCACTCAACTGACCTGAAGATAACACCTGAAGATAACCACTCAGTAATCTCCTTTGGTGATTTACCGGCACGAAGGGACTCAAGGATCGCTGCTCTTCTGTCCTGTTCCCGGCTCATGCTGTTGCTTGTTGTAACGTGTCTATATGCGCGCCTCGTGACGATATGAACAACACATTAGATAACCTATTCGCAAATATGCACTCAACAACCGCTAGAGGGCAGTTAATAAACAAATTCCGGATTTACCTCAACGACCCTGTAAGTCAAAATGGTCCTCTTCATTACTTGCAATTTCTATGGATGTTCTAGCATATGTTCACATTAACGACATATTTTTCATCCAAGAATTAGTTTTCCATTTGAATTTCGAGCTCTTTCAATTGTAATAGAACGTAAAAATTTCTTGGATGAGCACTGACGTTCTAATAGATCACAGCACGTTTGTCCAAATAAATGAGAGTATTTGGTCGTATATACTTGCTCATGGTGATAACGCACAGTCTGTATGTCCTTACACTTAGTTCTTAACTTCAGAATTTTTCGATTATCACATGAGTATGAAGTAAATAAAATGATACCTTTTCGTTTTGTATAGAATATTTTATGGCAAATATCGTTCAACTGGCTACCAATTGAACATGGTGATAAAGAGTTTTTAATTTTAACACCTATTTCCATTACACCTTATTAATTTTCAAATATTTACAATATAAAATAAAAGTTATAGATGTAATACAATTCCTGAAGAATAAAAATTAGAATGACTTATCTAATCCCACACTGATCTTTTCAAAACTGATATGAAACATGCGTCGATGAGAACTGACAACAACTAGTTAACAGACTAAAATACTTATTCACAGATCCATAAAGCGCATTCTATATTCTACCAACCAATAAAGCATCGAGAATAGGGGTATTCCCCTTTTTTTAAACCAATCATCATTTAAAATATAAACAATAAAAGAAAATCCCCTAGTTCTAACTCTTTCTTTTAAACCAATCATTATGTAACAAATAAGTAAAAGGGAAATTCCCTAGTTCTAAGGGGGATCCCCCTTTCTTTCCAATTTGTTTTGCTTGTTTACATTTTAAACCAGTGAACATAGCATTTCAAGACTAAAAGATTTGAACTTGATAGATTTCATCATCATATAAAATGAAGTTAAGTTTCAAATTAAAAAAGTGTAACAATCTTGGTAGCAACTATGATTTCTTTTATGCAGTTTAGGGAGAGGCAAGGGGCTGTATAGGTCGAAAATTTAAACCCTTTGTTAGTTATTAGTTTGAATTTTTAAAAAATTAAAAGGTTTCTAAAACTAATTTATTTTCTACAGTTCTTTTTATTATTGTTAAGTCTAAAGGGACGAACACAAGCATATGGTATTCGAGGAAAACATGCATATGCTATCAGCGGGATATCTCTTTATGCAAATAATAACCAAAAGTAAACTATTTTCCTGTGAATAGCTAGCATATCAGTAGCTAATTAAAAAAAAAGTTCCTTGTGCTCTTCCTTTAGCAGAAAAATGGCTGTTAAGGTGGTCAATATTGCGTGCTTTTGCCTTATGGGTTGTCTTTCAGCTTAAATATTTCCAAGAAGAAGTGTGAAACCAAAATAATTTATTGTGTAATTATTTATAGAGAACATCAGTACACTACCAAAATGTGAGCAAACCATTTGTTTTGTGTCCGTTTTTTTTTTTTTTTTGGAATCAATGTCAGTTTTAGTGAAATCGGCAAAATCAAATCTTTGTGGTGGCAACTTTTAACAGCCGTAACCGCAGCAGTACCTTAACCGTTTTTATTTTAAACATTGTAACATATTTTTTTCTGAATTCTTGGAGCAATTAGCTTTCACAGATACCAAACACTTCTATATTGCATGAGTAAAATAGTCAAGCAAAAATAATAATAATAATAATAATAACATCAATTTTTTGGCATTTTAAGCGGGTGGAAAAACTTAGAGGACCCGTATCTCTAAAAATAAGTGAAGCAAGAACCTAAACATTTGGACTTTTTCATGCCTCTATATCAACAATCTGATGTGTACCAAATTTAAAGGAAATTCGAGTCGGCCATGCAACCAACTTTTTTTATTTTGGTTGAGTTGGTATGGAATCACTCCTCATGCAATATTGAAGAATAGCCCACATAGAGCTCAAAAATATAGAAGTTTTCAAGTTTGTATTTTTTTTCTTTTAAATACACTATTTTTTCATTGTTCATTTGGAAAAGTTGATTCGAAAATGTGTTCGCTAATGAATTTTGAACTTGATATTTCATTTAAATTTATATGAATGTTTTTAGAAAAACTCAATTTTCTGAAGAAAATTACAAATTTTATCCTTCTTGTTAGATACCTAAATATTTTTAAAATTTGGATAAATTCTTCTGCGGAACATTTGGGGCTGTAAGAAAGCGTTTTATTAACGCAAAATTTCGAGTTTCTAAAAAAAAAAAAAAAAACAGGCAAAATACACACCAATGTACTGCGGTCTAGTTCAAGACGCAAGTCGGCTCGGGTTGCCGTTCTTCAACTCATACGACACTTTTTTTTTTTTTTTTTTTTACAACTGTCTTGAGATAAAACGGAAAATGTAAGAGGGTGTGTAACTTGAAAAATCGTCCTTCATTTATTTGAGGTCACCCTAATACGCACACCAGAAGCTCTAAAATGTTTGAATGTAAAAGTCATAAGTAAATTAAAACTTTATCAAGAGATGCAGGTGTCGCATTGAAAATAAAATGAGGTGGAAAAAAGACCTAAAGTATTGCCTTAAAAAGAATATCATCTGTTCAAAATATTAAAAGTTCTTTTTCTGGGGCTGCATACGCTTGTACTTCTAGCAGAAAAAAATATTAAGCTGGAAATTGAAACTTTTTCTATGGAAAATCCAAGCACACAATTGGTTTTGGAAAATAAAAACCACAGTATGTTTGTCAATAATTAAAATTGAAAATGAAGATAGGGACGTAACCCAAAAAGAAGGAAAAGTGAGGAACTCCAAACTCTTATTTTTTGTTCTCAAAGATACCTGGAAGTGAGTTTCAAAACTTAGTTTTTAAAATAGCTCCGGGGAAATACTCCAGAACTCCATCCTTTGCTCTAACGTCAATAACGATAGCCTACACATGAGGTTTCAGGACTGCCATTTCGAAAAATTTTCAGCAGAGTGCTCCCAAAGGGGAATCTCCCCGAACTTCCCTTTCCCTGTCCCAATCGGAAATACTTCACAATAGCATACTTGGAGATTAAATTTCGAAAAATTATGGTGGGGGTACACCCGATCTATAGATAGTCTAAAATTGTGTTTATCGAACTACATCTTGAAAATTTTCCCCGGACCCCCTTTCCCGGGCATTTTCGAATCTAATGTTCAGTTATGTTTTTGAACTTTAATTTCGAAAAATTGTCGAGGAAGGCCCCCCAGAAGCTCTTTTCCCTCCTAACGTAAAATATATATCTAAAACTCTGTTTTTTAAAATTCAATTTTGAAAAGCTGATGGAAGGTAGCCCTCGACATACCATTTTCAGACTGAATATTATCCTTACGATTATGCTCATATTGCTTGTACTAAGGTCGAGTAATATAGCTCCCTGCTAAACCAGAAGCTAAATCTTCTCTCTCTCTCTGCATATTAAAACATGTGTTTAAAACAAGTAAGGGGCCGCCAAATGCGTACTCCCCCTCCCCGTTCTGTGCCCTAGCAATGCTCTTGCGCGTCTCTTCAAATGCAACAGTGCAACCCCTACGAACGACAGTCCCTAGAATAAGATAAAAACTTTGTAGAATTAACTCCCCTGAAAATTTCAACAGTGCAGGTTGTGCCATGAACCCCCTTTGTAAGCACTCTTTGAATACTAGCATTTCCCTCACAACAACTCCTTGTATTCCTTATTCAATACACGCTGTGATTTAGAGGATGTCCTGTTCCCTTGCAGCGAAAAAGCAATGGGCTGCGAAAACTGGAAGATTTAAAGCAAAACATTTGTACCTGAACACTGAACTCGTTTTCGGAAAAAAAGGGAAAGGGAGAAGGTTTTTAATTGTAATTTGTATTACGGTATACCTCCGTTTTAACGAAATAAAATTTCGTAATAATGACATTTTTAGTTCAAAATGAATTTTTAATCAATCTATATCGCACTTTACAGTTTATTAAAAATGCGAAAATTCAACTTGATAGAAAAATTTAAAGCAAGATGGATGGATGTGTTGGAGGGAGGGGGGGGGGCATTTTGAGGTTTTGCCCCACCTCGGAAAATTACTACATCCGGCATTGCTTTTTGTATCTCTCAAAATTCTGAAGGTTTGAAGTGAAAAGAAATGTTTGACACTTAAAATAATAAGTAAATGATTATAATATTCATTAAATGTAAGTTATAACTACTTTTTATATTACTTTAGAGTCGCAAAAAATAATTTTCAAATTCAACTCGTTTTGAAATTGTTAAGAACACTTTTTACGTCTGACAAAAAAAATTCTCTTCGAGATAATTTTGGACTTTAATTTCCCCGTTATTTTCCTTTTTCTCTAAAACTAATATTTCAGAAAAAAATGCTGTTACAAACTTATAACTTAGATCATTACATAATTATATTTTTTTTAGTTTTCTTTTGTTAGTAACATTAGAGATTGACGTGATATCTTAGTAGGAACAAATCTTTAAAATATATTTTCCTTTGTTCGTAAACATCTACTAGTTTTCTATGGTTATTTCTGTCTTTGAATAACACCCAAAACTTTTGAAGCGCCTTATAAAAGTTTATGTCTTACACAATAGTCTAGTGAATTTTGAGAAGCCATTTAATAATCTCTCATTATTGCATCTGCTTGAAAATTATTGGTTTTGATATCGCCGATGCTAAAACGGCATAAAACGGATCGTATGCAAAATAAGGATAAGTTATGACCGGGAAGATGTTTTATCTATAAAACTAATCATTTTCTTATAAATAAGTTTAGATGGTTTATCGATTTAATACGCCCCAGTCAACTGAATATAACGTTTTCTTTTTTGGGATTAAAATTTTTTCTTTTTATGCAAATATTAATTTTAATTAAACCCAACATAGTTTAAGTCAACGATATTTTGTTGACATGAAAAAAAAAAAACATTTCTTTTTTCATTGTGTATGATACATTTTTGTGCTTGGTCTTCCAATAATTTTGAATCCTCATGTTTGATTCCCATTAATTAAATTCCCAAAACTGTTTTAAGTAAATAAGATCAGATAGTTGGTCGAGTTAATATTTTCCAGTTCCAATGTAGCGGTTTCTTTTTTGTGATGAAAAATTTCTTTTTTATGCAGTTTTTCATTTGAATTAAAACCAGAAGAATTTAAATCAACGGCATCTTGTGGATAGGAAACAGAAACACATATAAATTAAATGATAATGGATAATTGCTTTCGAACAGAAAATGTTGTTCTGAAAGACACATATTCCCTTGAGGACAAGTACTTTAAATGAGTTAATAGCAATTTACAAAATCTATCATAGTGACTAATTGAGAACGTGATATGGAATATGAAATGCGAGCCAACTAAATGAGACAGACTAGCTGACGTTGGAGGTAAATTACTTTGCAGAAATACCAAATAATTTATTTTGATTTCCGTATGGTTTAATAAAAACATTAGTATTCATTTTGAATATTTAAATATTCAAAATGATTTTACAACGGTTCATAAAAAAACAATATTCTGAAATACTTTACTTATAAAATGCAGAAATGCATAAAAATTAAAAGTTAGTATGACAACAAAAACACTGTCAGTAGCGAAATATTAGCTAATTGTATTAATGTGCTTGAAGGAATTAATATTTACTAAAATAATTGAATATACCTACTAATTAAAACTAGTATGTTGTGGCCATCACGAAACTTTCTTCTATATTTTTCTTTTTTTTTTCTGATCCCTCCCCATGCTTGACGAGGAAGCAATATTCCCAACAAAAAACAAAATGACACATGCAAAAACTTGACGACTATCCCAATGTCTGAATTATTGCAAAAGCAAAGCAAAGAGCGAAAATTGAAAGTTATTTTAAAAGCCTTGCTTGAATGAATTACAAATATTTTATTTGTTAACAAACATAAGATGGCAACAGTTAAAAATTTTAAATCATTGAGATAATATTTCCTACCATTTCCATACAATTAAAATCACGAGAAATACGCAGACGACAATCTATTACGATTTATCTTTCTTATTGTTGCATTAATAAAAATATTTTTATTCGCAAAAAAAAAAAAAAAAAATCAACACCTCTTGGAGCGATTGGCGTCAAAATAGAACCAAAGCCTGTTTTCATATGGATTCACATATATTCCAAATTTCAACCAGAACGTAGCATTACTTCTTGAGATAGGGCACTCAAAATGGAAAAAAAAGAACGGGTGATTGCGCTACCCCCTTTTTAGCTGTTGACACAAAAATAAAATCAGTTCTTATACCCACTAAGGGCTACTTGCCGATAAATTTTTCTTTCATTCCGTTCATTATTTCTTGAGATACAGCAGTCACAATTGACGACAAAAAACGTTCTATAGCTCAACCCCCGTTTGAGTTATTGACACCAAAATTGAATCAGCACCTGTTCCTGTTAATACCAACATATGGACCAAATTTTGTTTGATTCCGCCAGTAACTTCCTGAGGAATAGCAAGCACGCGTAACTCGAAAAACGTCCCATTGCTCCACCCCCCTTGGAGGAATTCGCGCCAAAAACTAATGGGCACAAGTTCACATAGGGGCAAATATGTGTACTAAATTTCGTTCGATTTCATGCGGTAGTTTTTGTTGTAGAGCGGCCACAAAAAACTGGTCACACACAGACGTGACACACATACATACACACACACACATACATACATACACACATACATACATACACACACACACACATGCATACATACACACACACACAGACAGACAGACATTTTCCAAAAATGGTCGAAATGGACTCAGCACACCTCAAAACGTTCGAATCCGTCAAAATTCGAAATTCGAAAATTTGCACGAATCCAATACTTTCTTCTATATATTAGATATAGAAGAAAGTAAAAACTGTGTTTCTGAGTATATACGATTTCGCATTCAACGTATTTGTGACATATACTTTATCTTATTAAACTATTTTCAAAACTTTTATTATTAGTACTAGCTGCATTGCCCAGCTTTGCACGGTCTTCCTCAGAAAATAAAATGTATCTCAACCGACGCATGTCCAACACTCAGGCTTAAAAAAAAAGTCTACTAAATTTACCATAAGAATAATGACAATGGATATTTAAAATCCATATTAAAAAAATTACATTGGTCCCTAAAAAAATCATAATCGAAAGAGAAATCGTCGTATATAAAGTTAAAACTCATCAAGGAAAATAGAGCTAAAATGGTTATTAAAATAAAGACAAATGTAGCAAAAAAAGCGTCATCTGAAGTTGTAACTCCTTATTTGAAGACAAAAGTCCTTAAAACGGTCAATAAAAGTTTGAAAAGTGAAAAAGAAAATTAGTAAAAAAATAAGAAATCAAACTTTTTATACAGACCAAAATCTCCTACCTTATATTCAAACAAAAAACGCAAAAAAACGCAAAAAAAAAAAAAAAAAAAAAAAAAACGCGAAAGATTTCATGGAAACAATCGCTAATGAATTTTGGCACTAGATGCTCCAAGTAGGGAAGGGTTTCCATCGTTTGCTTGAATAAGTATGGCTTAATTTATAGGTACATCAATGATAAGGATAAATTTCATTAAAAGGTCGTCTGCTCAAGAAAGCCTTTCATGTTATTAAATTGTTGGCAAATGATCGAAGAAATTGCAATGATTTAAAATTTTTATATGCTGCCATCTTTTATTTGTTAAAAAATAAAATAATCTTTATACATAAAGGGCTACTTCTGTACGGATGTCCGGGGTAAACTTCAAAACTATTGGACGGATTTTAACCATTTTTTCCACATAGAAAGCTACATTATCAGGGAGCAACTTAAGCTATAATTTATTCCTGAAAACCTTAGTTTTAAAAAGTTATGGTGGAAAATAGTAAATTTCATGTTATTTCTCCATTAAATGATTAAATATAAATCCCATTGTTAGGAAAATTCGTTGCCTAACAATAGCAATATTAAAAGTAATCACTATGAAAATTTTGAATCAAGGCTTCTCCGGAGCAAGCATGACATTTTTTGCTTTCTTAGGAGTGCTATCCTCATCTTTATACATAAAGGGCTACTTCTGTCCGAATGTCCGAGGTAAACTTCAAAACTACTGGACGGATTTTAACCACTTTTTCACCATAGATAGTTACATTATCAGGGAGCAACTTATGCTACAATTTATTCCTCAAAATCTTAGTTTTAAAACGTTATGATGGAAAACATTAAATTACATGTAATTTCCCCATGTTATGATAAAATATAAAACCCATTGTTTCGAAAATCCGTTGCCTTACAACAGCAATATTAAAAATAATCATCATGTAAATTTTGAATTAAGGCCTCTCTGGAGCAATCATGACATTTATTGCTTTCTTAGGAATTGCATCCTCATCTTAATACATAAAGGGCTACTTCTGTCCGGATGTCCGGGGTAAACTTCAAAACTACAGGAGGGATTTTAACCATTTTTTCACCATAGATAGCTACATTATCAGGGAGCAACTTAGGCTATAATTTGCTCCTTAAAAACTTAGTTTTAAAACGTTATGGTTGAAAACAGTAAATTTCGTGTAATTTCCCCCATTAAATGATTAAATATAAAATCCATTGTTAGGAATACTCATTGCCTAACAACAGCAATATTAAAAGTAATCATAATGTAAATTTTGAATCAAGGTCTCTCTGGAGCAAACATGATGAGTTTAAAGTCATTTAAACATTTGGAAATTTTACTTTTCGCACCCTGAGGGAAACATAGTAGAGAGCTTTTTTTTTTTTTTTCTTCTTTTTGTGCGTGTGTGTACTATTTAATTAAATGAAGCAAGTGCACGGTTTTTTTTAGAGATATTTGTTTTTGTTAGTTCATATTTTGGAAATTCTTCAAATTTTTATATGCTTTAATTCGTGCTTTCATTTCTAAATGAATATTCGTTGGTTCTTTATACTTATTGCTATTTTACTTTTATGGGTAAGGAAGAAGCTTGATTTTTAACCACGTCAAAGCGGTGTGTTTTAAGTTCTTTCAGTTAAAACAAAAAACGAAAGAAAGTAGCGATTGTTTCTTATGATTATTACTGACCCAGGCAACGCCGGGTATTTTTGCTAGTTGTAAGTAAATTAAGCGATGCTTTTGAAATGAAATTCAATGTTTACTGCTTAAATTCTGCTTTTACCGGTATGTTTTGATTAATTGGAATTTGAAACAGTTGTCAATTTACGTAAGTAATAATATTTCGTTAACCATGTTGTTTTAAGGTAATCTTGTGCAAATAGATAGGTCCTTATTCCTTGTTTATGTATGCAAAAGAAAAACACTCCGCACGAAAGTACTTTAGCCAAAAAAATAACGTAAATGCATTAAGATCGTCAATTTCCCAATTATCGAAATCTTCCAACTTTTGGGAGTAGCTGAATTTTGAAGTAACGATTGCATGAGTGGTTATACAAACAAACGTTGGAATCAAATAATTCGTAATATAGATATCATCAAAAACAACCCTTTTGTAAAAATTTTCCCGCCAAGGAAACCTTTAACTTTTCCGCACAAAAAAGAAAGCCTTTATCCTAAACCCCAAAACCCTCAGCCTTAAAAAGTTATGATATGTTTAAAAGTCATTCTCCTTTTTCATCACACCTACTTCCATTAGAACCTCCTCCCACCTTCAACTCCTCAGAAATATGGAAAGGTCCTTTAAATTGTTTATCCTGTTTGGCGGGAAGCTTTTCAAAGTGAAGTGGTTGCTTGGTGGGCAAAAAGTTTTGTGATTTGGTTTGTGAGCAGCAAAAGGGTTGATATAGCTCGGTCTAATTATTAGTATATAGTCTAGTTGCAACTGTTAGATCTGTTTTAGTCTTAATTGAATTGCATTTATTAAGACAACTTTTGAATAACTGTTAGATCTGTTCTAACCTTGCAATTGCAGTCAGACATGAACAAACCCTATGAGCTGAGAGTAAGTACATAAGAATTTAGGAGAAATTATTGATGTTCAAACTTTAATTGCTCCGGCCCATGATGTTCCTGGGGGTTGAATTCTTGCAATGTACTCAATGCCCCCCCCCCAGGATATGTGTACAAAATATCATTACCATAGCCCGCTGGGGGGCTGTGATAAAACCCTGAGAAGGTACAATTTGGGGGTAAAAACGAGAAGGGAGGGGAAGGGGGTCAAATGGCACAAAAGGCACATCAGTAGGACACAAGGAATGTGTGTGCGAAATTTCAGCTTGATTTCTCTTTTTGTCTGAGCTGTAGCCCTATCAAAGAAAGCGAAAACTTTTTTGAACAGCGTTTTTCTAACTTAAATTCCTCCTCCCCCTGATGGTCCAAGGGATTGTATTTTGGTTTACGTCGTCAGGGGCATTTAGATATTGAGTATACCAAAATTCAACTCCGGGGGTCTTCATGGGGTATTAGAAGTGATTATTTCCAGCATGTATATGGAAAAAAATAATTATAACAAGCATTTATTGTCCTCAAAAAAAAAAAAACAATTCTCCATTTAGTCAATAACTTTAGCTCAAAAATTAAAATTTGCCTACGATAGGAAACAAAATGTAAATGTAGCTTGAAACAGCCGACATAATCCACACCTCGAAACAAAAGACGCTGCTAAATAAATTTTAATAATTTGAGCCCTCAAACTGTAATTACATTGATTACTTTAACATATAGTTTGGCGTGCTAGTTGAACTATTTCATTGCTGCCAATTTTCGGTCTTAATGTTATATTGTCTAGTATTTTTGAATTCTAATTTGACTGGAATAAAGTCATCTCTCTTGGTTATAAAACAAACTATAGCAATCTCTTCTTTATCTATTTTTACCTATCGTCTCACTGCTTTAGTATCACATGTGAGGTTTTGAAAACCATAAAATTCAGTAGGTACGCCATTAAGCTACATTTCTTCCATAGTTTTATCTGAAATTCCCAGTTTGGAAAGGTGGAGTTAAGTTTTCCCACTTCTGCTTATCGATGAGCTCATGGTATTCTCTCAGCTTCGAAATTGAATCTGAAATTGTAAATTTTCAATGTGAAGTCGAATTTTTCGAATTTGTCTTTGTAATCCAACACCAACCAAATTCGTTGATAACGATCATCTGCATTCTCCAGTGTTATATTTTTTAGATTCTCAAAGTAGCCAATGTACAGAATTACAATATTGTTAATGATCGAAACGTCATCTGAGAACATTGTTTTCGCCAAAGTACGATGGCAAAGTTGAAGAATTTAATTGGACAACAAAAATTTATAATTCCAAATTTCAATCCCGAGAGACGAGTGGGAAAACTCGAATCCTCCACCAAAAATAGGAATTTCAGATTAAACTTTGAAAGAAATGGTATTTGATGGCATACCTACTGAATTGTATGATTTACAGTATCTCACGTTATATTAAAACAATTAGATGATGCGTAAAATTAGACGAAGAAGGGTCAACCATAGTTTTTTGTCTAAGAGACATGGATTTCTTAGAGTCAGATTAGAATCCAGAAAGATTGCCCCACAATGCATCACTAAGACCAAACATTGGTAGGAGTCAGGATAATAAGTCCGACTCGCCAGCCAAGCTATTCTTTGTTGTGTGAAATGTGGTTACAGTTAGAGAACTCAAAAATTATTAAAACTTATTTAGCAACTTATTTTGCTTCAAGGTGCGACTTATGTGGGATGTTGCATGCTACATATTTATTTTCAGACTTTTATACTTAACTTACGTTCTTTATCGCACCTACATTTTACATTTTGCTCCAAAGTTATGCGCTTACGTTCTATTAGAACCTCTATGACTAGAGTGGCCGACGCATCCGCCATCGGCTCCTCCACGCGCCTTGCGTTCCTAATCACAAGTAAACTTTCCATTTAGCTATGCAATACGGGAAAAACCAACTTTTTCTTTCTATATGTAAAAATTTTATTACTTTTTTTTTCGATATGTATGTAAGGAATAATTAATACGAAAGCATATTTTTACAAATAATGACTTCTGATATTTTTTCTTAAAGTACGGAGCCTTACGATGTTGGTCAGTTTTGAGGCTATATCTGTCAAATTCAAAGCATGTGTAAAACTTTAAAATATAGTTCATTATTACCGTTGTACCAACCATATTGCTTATTCTTTTCAGCTTTATAATCTCTTAAAATTTACCTTACAATTTTAAAAAATATTTTAAAAACAAAAATCAATTTTTTGATGAAAATTATAAATTTAAAATCTACTGCGGGATGCCGAAATATTTTTAATTTGGATAAATGTATTTGTAGTACATGTGGTGCTGTAAGAATACGTTTTAATAACGGGAAGTTTCGAGTTCATAAAGAAGGTTTTTTTTTTTTTTTTTTTCAATTCGGAATAGCACACAAGTGTTGGCTCACACTTTCAGACGCAAGTCGGCACGGGCTGCCTTTGTTCAAATTATATGAAACTTTTTTTACAATTGTTTTGACATAAAAAGAAAAATATAAGAGGATGTGCGACTTGAAAAATCAACTTTCATTTTTTGGGGGATGGAGACCCCCTACTAAGCATTCATTACAATATTTTGAGTCCCTCTTTGTATTTTTAACTTTTCTATTTCAAACAAATTTCGGCGATCCATGCTTTTTTCTCCGCTTTGCAATGGTTTCCAAAATAATAATTTTCATTTAAAAAATCACATATGAGAATATGTCGGCGACCCCAGTTAGCTATCATATTTCTTTTTTTTTTTTTTAACTGAAGGATCATAAACCATGGGTTTGTAAAATCATGGCCTAATGTTAGTTTTGTTGCCGGTCCTTCTTCCTATTATGCTAATTTTATATCTATGCGCACTACTTCGATTCCGATACTGGTGAACATATGACCAAGCATTTTCATCAGTCTATACATAATAGGGGTTGACGAGCGAAGCGACTTGGGGTTGCAGCCCCCCTAGCTTCATAAAATACAGTCAATGCCCTGTTTTGAATTTGTTCAATCCAAATCAACACTTTTCACACTCATACTTCCTAAGTCATGGATGCATATATTTGTGTAACAAAGTTTTCACTTTTATTTTGTAATTTACCTCGTTTCCAGAGCGAAAGAGAAAAAGGAGAAAGCGTTAGATACTGTGAACTTTTGTAATCTTTTCTTATAGAAATCAAAGCTTGCGAAAATATCTTCAATTGCGTTTTTCGAAGTTTTTACTTTCTACTAAAAATAATGTTAAAATAAACCATTTTTTTAATAAGGAGACAAAACTATCTCCTTCCTTTTTGTGCCAATTACGGACAGCGTTATGTTTATTCGCTGGAGCTTATAAATGACTCCAGAAACATTTACAGTCTCAGGCCGCCCCCCCCCTTCCTGTTTCTAAGAAAATTATGCTTCAGAAACTTTATGAAGGAAAAACTATTGTAGGGAAAGGTGGGGCACATTGATACAAGGGACACATAGATACACTGACAGTATATTGAGAATTATACGAGTAAGAATTTCACCGAATGACGTGGAGATGGCTCTAATGGTGACTCTGTGCACAGCAAATTTTCATCACCCATCAGTTGAAAGTTTGTTACCAAATGGACGACACACGTTTTTGCTATCGCTGAGTTATTTCTCGCCGTTCTGTTTGTCAACGCATTGCAGTTGTGGAATAGCAAATATCAGCTACAGCTACACCCAAAGGAAAGAACAATTTTATAGTGAATCAATTGCCCATTGCGTTTTTCTCCTAACGTATTGGATTTTTTTACAAAAATATTATGTTTTCAAAATGGCCTCATGGGGCACATTGAAACACTTTTTGTGGGGCACTTCGATACGTATCAATGTGCCCCACTATCGAGTGTATAAATGTGCTCCACTCAAGTGCATAATTCTTCTTTTTTTTCTTTAACATTAGTAAATTTTTTGTACAAAATTATTACTATTTTTTGTACATTCAGTCGTCAGTTTAGTTGCATTAAAATATTTCAAATATTTTCACTCAAAATTAAAAAGTAATTATTAAACATTTTAGTACAACATTTTAAAAAATTCTCGAAGGGTACATAGACTTTATCTGTACGCGTGCATATCTTTCTATGGTGTGCTACTGGTCTGCATACTCACTAATTGTTTTGTTCTTATATGCAAGGTTTGTTACAAAATAAAATGGCTGGTAAAGAGTGGGTTCTTGGATTCAGAAAGATAAACAGTACCATAACATTGCGCAAACCTGGAAATACCAGTGTTGCGCGTTCGTTAGGTTTTCACAAGACTGCAGTGTTAGAGTTTTATCAAAACTACGAATCAGTCCTTGCTAGGTACCAGTTCACTGGTAGCAGAATCTTCAACTTTGATGAAACTGAAAACCACGGATACCACGGTTTTGAGTGCACCAAAGGTCTTGGCTCATAAAGCTCAGAAACAGGTTGGACAAATTGTTTCAACGGAAAAGGGGGATCTTGTAACATTTGTTAGCATAGTATCAGCCACTGGGACAGCAGTCCCACCAGCTTTTGTTTTTCCTCGGGTTCATTTCAAGAATCATTTTTTGGAGGGTGCTCCTGAAGGAAGTTTGGTGTTGGCAACCACAAGTGGGTGGATGAATGCAGATTTACATTTAAAAGTGTTGGATCACATTAAGAACCATGCTAACTGATCGGCAGAAAATCCCATTTTACTACTCTGTGATAATTGTGAAGCCCATTTTTCGATTGCGGCAATTGATTATTGCAAAGAAAATGAGATTATTTACTTATCCTTTCCTCCACGCACATCACACAAACTGCAGCCCTTTGATGTGGCTGTGTTTGGTCCTTTCAAGGGAAAATTGGAGATAGCGTTCAATGACTGGCATTAAAATCACCCTGGAAGAGGTTTGACAATTTATAATATTCTTAAACTTGCTAAATTAGCCTATTTTGAAGCATTCACACCAAAGAATATCATGAAAGGTTTTGAAACGCCAGGAATTCACCCTTTCAACCGACTGGCTTTTTCTGATTCTCATTTTGCACCATTAGAAGTCTACAAGATAAACACTACTCCACCCTCGAATGATGCTCTGACTACCTCCTCTGCCGTCACTCAAACTCATGTTGATTTATCGTCCGACCAAACTTCGAACCTTCAAACTCAAACTGTTCTTGATACCGTACCATCAACAAGTGAAACTGCAATGACACCAAAAGACGTGAGATCATATCCTAACCACACTCCCAAATTACCAAAACGCAAGGGAAAGGAACGAGGAAAATCTAGAATCTACACAGATTCACCAGAAAAAAGACGCATTCTAGAAATATACGAGGCAAAACAGCATAAAATTCTTGTCATACGCAAACTGCCATCTCCCTTAATTTGCTTGAAGAACTAAGCGAACATCTTCTACTGTGATATTTTCTGTTGATTTCTCCCCTTATAACGTGCAATGACTACTCAAGATGGAGAAATTAATATTCATAGTGTTATTATTTAATGTTGCTCAACCACCACTAATCAAGAGGTATTTTTCTGACCATTTGTTTATCATTTGTTCACTCTCTTTGCGTATTTTCTTATCATTTTTTGTTCACAAGTTGTGTTAAATGTGTGATATAACAAAGAAATATGTATACCTACCTATTATGAAAGTTGTTTTTGCAAAGTTTATTATGCTACGCAGTCTCAGAGGTGTAATCAATGCTTTTTTTCGAGTAGCTATAACAAAAGTTACTAATAAATAGGTTTTCCAAAATTGTTTTACGCTTATTTGTGTTGTTTTCATAACTGTAACAATGTATCGCACCTTGTATCAAACTGCCCCACAGTCCGTAACAATGTGCCCCGTACATGGGGCACATTGATACAAATGGCATTTTTCAAAAAACCCTCAAGATGGGGTTATTAGGTTTCAGCTAATTTTTTTCAAAGTTTTTTCAAGATACTACGGATCATACCCAAGAGGTTAGCAGCGACAAAGTCCGGAATTATATGTCTGACTGAAAACTACTGGCTTTTGAAAAAAAGTGTATCAATGTGCCCCACCTTCCCCTACTGTTTTAAGCATGACACAATTTGAATCCCAAGCGGAAAGAATGTACTAATATATATATATATATATATATATATATATATATATATATATATATATATATATATATATATATATATATATATATATATATATATATATATATAATATATATATATATATATATATATATATATATATATATATTTATTTATATATTATTATTATTATTATTATTATATTTTGCCTTGACATCGTAAAATGTGCCGCCCCTTGAAATATACCGCCATAGGTTTTAGCACAGTGTACTTTAAATATTTTCAATATTTAATACTTAAATTACTTTTCAGAATTTCTTAGAATAAGCAATTTTCTCCTTCCCAAAGCACCACTCGAATTTGCTACCCGGGACAAGAACCTCGGCTTGCCCCCCCCCCCCGCTCCCCCATAGATCTGGCTCTGCAAAAAGGGAAACATGTGTGATATGCTTGAGGGTTCGTAAGTCACAGGCGGTATTTCGAAAGCTGTATACTACAAAGTTTGTGATCTATACACCTCATTTTTATCAAACAGTTTTGCCTTATCAAAAGTTCCTCTTATTCCATAATAGACCGTCTCTTTTCTTCAACTATAGAATTGACAGTGCTTTAACATTCGTCAAACGCTGTAAACAATGGTAAAGCATTCATTCGCGCAACGTGGATTTACTTTTTCCTTACAAACCTTCACATTTATGAAACAATGCTAGTCACGAAAATTTTATATATATATATATATATATATTTATATATATATATATATATATATATATATATATATATATATATATATATATATATATATATATATATATATATATATATATATATATATATATATATATATATATATATATATATATATATATATATATATATAATACATTTGGTCCAAAGCGGGTAGGTTTTCAAAGAACGCTCTAAAATTGTGGTTTTATGATTTTTAACTCAACAATTTCGGTTTTATATCCTAGCAGGGTTATTGAAATTCAAAATAAATAAAGAATTCTGTATGATTTCAAACCCAATACTTGTTTATTATCAAACGTTACAAATACTTGAAAAACCCGCTTTGCTCAACCAGGAGGGCTGAAGCGGGTAAGCATAAATAATTGTGATTTGGAACATTTGCCAATTTAATATGAAGATGTAAATGACTAAACAAATTAACTAGCTAACTGACATAATAAAAAATGCATAAAAACATATACTTATCCAATTTAAATTCAAAAATCGAAGTCGGAAATGTTCATTTATTTTCAAACTTTACAAACATTTGAATAACCCCGCTTTGCCCTACCAGGGAGTCCATCATCTTTACCTTTAATAATATACGGATTAGTTTGATAATCCTTAAAGTATTCTTGATATTGGTGCCAAAACAGATGAATTTCAGCCGAGAAACATATGTTGCTAGGTGCGGTACTTTCTGATCATTTGGTTAGGAAAAGCTAAAGCACTGATCCAGTCACATGGTTCAACTACAACGACAGAACACACGTTTTGTGTGAACCTTGCAGTACTTTACTTAAAAATATATCACGGGACCTAAAATAGTTACTTTTAAGAAATGTGTGTGAAAAAAAGCTTCTCTCTCTCTCTACGTTTTATCTATTTTCAATTGACATATCACAGTAGGAAATTTTATTATAAAAACCAAAGCTGGCTTTCTTATTGTCCTTTGGCAACGGGTTAAATATTTATTTCAGTTCTCGCTCAACAATAGGTTAAAATAAATATTAATCATTTGGGAGACAGAGCCATCCAATGTTTGAATTAATTATTTAAGCAAAAATACCCGGTGTTGCCTGGGTTAGTAACAATTATGAGAAACAATCGTTACTTGCATTTGTTTTCTGTTTTAAGTGAAAGAATTTAAAACACACCTTTTTGACGAGATTAAAAATCGAGCTTCTTCCTTACTCGTAGATCTAAAATAGCAGTAAGTATAAAGAACAAAATAGTATTCATTTAAAAAAGAAAGCACGACATTTAAGTATATACAAATTTGAAAAATTTCCAAAATATGAAATTAATCTTAAATGCTTTAAAAAGATTTATCAGTTAGTACCGTTTTTTTTAAAACATGGAGTCTAAAACCTTCTCTGCAAGGCAATTGAAGTACGAATTGTTTCAAAAACTGTAGCCGCCCCCTTATACTTGTCCAGTTACTTTGGGAAATTTCAATGATTGTGGGCTCTTGGTGCAATATTACCAAATTTGCTGGAAAAGTTTTGGGATACCTTCGATGATGTTCCCCCTCCTTACTTCGTAAAACGATATGTTACTAATTTTCGTTGCAGAGATTTTGTCGCCAGATGCTGAGATACTTTTGGTCACCATAAAATGACGTTTAACAATTTCATCCAAAATGCTTCCAAAATAAGTACTAAAATTTGTGATTGTTTGAAATTGTGCAAAAAGAAAAATTAATGTAAGTTTTTGTTCTGTTTATGGATTTGCCTAACTTAGTTGGTGGATTATTTTATGCATCAAAAAAAGTTTTTTAAGGATTATTTGATTCGCTATGTTTTGTGTACATGGTGAAAGATGAGAAACTTTATTACATAGCCTTTGGCTTCAAAAACAGCGACAGTTGAAAAAAACTACTAAATGCATCAGCTGCTAAAATCATTCTGCAAAACATTTTGGCGAGATTTCTGCTGGTTAATTGAGTAATAATTGTCCAATTAGCACAAATAGTAATAAAAACCTTAAATTGCATTCAAGTTCCGTTTAAATGGAAAATCATCAGCCAAATCCATTTATTATTAGCCAGTCTTGTGGAAAAACGTTACTTTAAGAGAACTTAACTTGAGAAAAGCCTCGAACAGTCAGACGAAACGCAGAAATATTCAACAGTACAACAATTCTAGCTATCAACTGGGAGATAAGATGACACACTAAATAATGAATTGGATTGATGAAAGCTTTCGAACATGGAATAAAAAAGCTCATAACTCGTTTTTCATACAACTTTCTAACAGATGTCATCTTCAGCAGAAAAATTAGTGCTTTCGATGGACACATAATTTTAATATGTACACGCATTTTTTCACTCTCATATTGGGGCAATTATACGAAAATTGTGACTTAAATTTAAATAAAATAGGAACTATCAACCGGATTTTTTCGAACTGGTCTATAAACCTTCACAGTATCAAAAAGAACAAACTGTGAAAGTTTCAGCCAAATATGCCGGGTAGTTTCTGAGATCTTAGGGAAAAAATTTACCAACATCCATTTTTATATAGGGGAAGGCTATCGTCAATGGACCGGTTTCATAACTAGACCACAAAGATATTTCCCGTACTAGAGTTTGTGCAGACGCGTATTCAGTTTTAGTACCTTCCTTTGTCTGAAAATTGTCTACTGCAGAGTCGTCAAGTAGCTAAAATTACTTCATCATATTGTTAATCGGTCAAATAAGATTTCTAACATTTTCTTACTAATTATTGAGATTTTCATTTAGTTATAACATGCTTTGAATATCATTTATCAATTAAACTTGAACATTGACTTAAAAGAGTAACTTTTCAAGCACAATTCACCATAGTTCATGTTTCATCATGATTCGTCACAGCAGTAACATCTATAAAAATATTCAAAATGATGGAGTTGCTATCATTGGACCGAATAGGTGTTTTCATGAATGGACCAACTGACAAAGTGGTTTATTCATGAAAAATCGCAAATATTGTTGTAACTTCAGCTCAATTACCTTTGAAAATTGCTCAATTGTTTTAAAATAAATATGATAATAATGAAAAAACGTTTCTCAGTAATTCATTAAAATATTTTACTTTATTATAATTTCACCTCAAATTATTTTTATAAAATTTATTAAAAATTTAAAGCATAAAAATAGAAATTCAAATATTTTTGCTGTTCCAGAAAAATGCAAAAAATAGTAAAATATGGCCAGTGGACAAGTGAGAGTATGTAAAGTGCAACAGTAGCTTACAGAAATGGTGGCTTGGACCTTAACGAAATTGGCCGACAATAAAGAGTCCTAAAAGATACTTGAAATAGTCGGACGGAAGGTAAAAACCGATTTGTAGTTACTTTAGTCGCTTATTAGAGATTTATGTCCCACAAATTTAATTAAGACAAAAAGTCTGTAAGTACTCTGGTAGTTTGAGACTTAAGCTTCTGGTTTCAGTAAGTAAATGGTCAATTTGTTCTTTGACATTTTAGAGAGCAAGTATAATCTTGCGTCGAACAAAAATTTTCATAATGAATTTAACAAAATTTCCAACAGCTCAAAAGAGGTAAAAATATTTTAGCTAAGAATGGTGTTGCACCGATTGGGAAAATATCATGTGGTGAACGAGGCGTGATGACAACAGCGGCGTGTTCTGTGAGTGCTAGGGTTTGTTTTTATGTTCTTATCAAAAAATAATACATTTGAGAAAACTAATCTCTTTTTCTATAATTTATTGTTATTTGTAGAGTTTATTGATCGCCTGTCATAATTTCTTTTTAGTTACGCGTTAATTTTTTCATTTGAGAATGTGGTCCCTCGATGGAAACTCGATCGTTCATCCATAGCAGCCGGCTGCCATGAATGGACTACATGCTAAAATATTTATTTTTAATTTTACTCTTTTTGTGTACATTTATTATGAACGTGAATATTATTATTAAAAGAGAAATATACTGAGAAATTGTTCCTATAATTAAAGTGAAATTTCAGTTGGATCTTCTATCTAAAAAAATCGAAAACTGTTATGCGGTTCATGACGGCAACCTTCCCCTATATAAAGTTGTACTTATCCAATATAAAGTCAGCACATTTGCTTATAAAGCATAACAAAATAACTGAATAAATTAATAGACTCATTAATTGCCCTCCTAAAAAAAACTTTTTAAAGTCATATTTCCTATTGCAATGGAAAATCTAAGTCAGCACACGAGTCAAGAAATCTTACTACTATTATATACAGTGGCTCCCAAAAGTGTTCGTACACTTCGAAATTTTTTAGTAAAATCGAAATAACGCAAAACTGAATTCGAATATGAAGTTCAATATTTTTTCACATCATTCCTACGTCATTCCTAATAAAACCCTGTAGTTTTTTCAAAATATTGACGGATCTTCTTTTTAAAATGGGTTAAAAAACGAAGAGACAGAGAAATAATACGCCACAAAAGTCTTCGTGCACTCAAATATTTTCGAATAAATTCATGATTAGAATTTATCATATGTCGTTTTTTTATTATTTTTGCATTGTGTTGACCCTTAAAAGTCATTTCGCTTTAATTTTTTGTTTATTTATTCCTTAATATTGTGCTTATTACTTTAAAATGGCTGGTATTCGTAAAAAACCACAAACACCATTCGAAATTTGAATTTTTTTCCTCACAGTATCGGTAAATTGGTTTGAAATATCTCTAACTTAGTTAATTTATTCCATTCTATAGTAAAATACTTGATAAAATGCATTAAAAAAAAGAATCGGGCCGAAAACAAGGTAAGAAAAGGTCAACCGGCGGAGTTGACAAAGCGTGATCAAAGATTTACAGTTTAAAAAATTATGAAAAATACATATTTGATTGCTGTAAAGGTTTCTGCAGAGTTAAATGAAAATATTTACACTTAATTTTCACCTAAAATTGTTCACCAAGTTCTCTGATTAGCTGGATTAAATGGGACCTCTTCCCGCAGAAATTTTTTTGACCCAGCGAAAAACAGAAAGCTTTCGCTTTTCGTCGCAAAATCAATCATAAATAAGCTCAAAACGTTTTGGAATTACGTCTTACTTACAGATAGAAATGAAGTTAAGATTTTTGGTTTAATTGTTTTGTAATTGTAAATAGAAGAAAAAATTAGGAACTTATTCTTAAGAACTTAGTTGGAGCAGTTAACCAGGACGGTGAAGGTGTCCTTGGTTGAGGGTGCATATCAGCATTAAGACTTAATAGTTTGGAAATTTTTGATGAAATAATGAATTAGGCTGTTCATTCAAATATTTTAAAAACGAATTTTAAACTTTTAACCGAAAATTTGGCTATCGGAAACAACTTTGTCTTTTATCAAGATAACGGTAAGAAGCACACGGTGTTCAACGTTTGCGTCTAGTGCCTCAAAAATTGTCCTAAAGTTTAGAAAATACCCCATCAATCTCCTGATTTGAACTTAATGTAACATATTGAGAGATATCTGGAGGTTAGATTACGAAAATACGGCTTTGAAACGAAAATAGAGTTAGAAACAGTAAGACTCGAAGTGTGGTTAAACACTTACTCAGAAATTACGCAAAAAAAAGAAAGAAAAAAGAATAAAATCTTTTCCCAGCCGTTTAAAAGGTGTTGTTGATACTGCATGATATTCTACTAAACAATAATTTAATAAAAAGTTAGATTATTCAATAATATATAGACATTTTTTAAAGTGTACGAAGACTTTTGTGAGATAAAATTTCCGGCACTTTTTGGTTTTTGATTTTTAAAAAATTAAGTTTTACTATTTTTTAAAAAAAAATTCATGTAGTTCCGTTAAAAATTGATCATAGATCTTATAATTAAATACCTATTCCAAAATATTAATTCTAACCAATGGATTGGGGCCTATTTCTTTGAAAGTCGTAAGTGTACGAAGACTTTTGGGAGCCACTGTTGCGAAAGTTTGATGTATGGATGTTTGTTACTCTTTCACGCAAAAACTACTGGATTTTGATGAAACTTTACAATAATATAGCTTATGCATCAGAATAACACATAGGGTAGTTTTCGTCCCGTTATGGGGGGCAAAACCCCCCTTAGGGGAGCAATAAAACACAATTTTTGTATAAATTCCCTAATATAGGGATGAAAAAATACTTGCACATATTTACATTATATGTCCATCGAAAGCTCTGATTTTTCTGCTGAAGATGGCACTTATTCGAAATTTCTAACTAGAATAAAAAACGAATTATGAGCTTTTTAGTTCCATGTTCGAAGGCTTTCCTAAACTCAATACAGTATTTAGTGTATCATCTCAACTCCCTGTCGATAGCGACTATTGTTGTATTGTTGACTATCTTTGCTTCTCGTGACTGTTCAAGGCTTTTCTTAAGTCAAATCTTGAAGTAAGATTTTTGCACAAGATTGGCAAATAATACATGATTTGGCTGATCATTTTCCATTTAACATTAGAAAGACGGAAGCGGTCATTTTGACCGCAAACGATTTTCAAATGCTCATATTCGCTGCGTTTAATTTTCAAATTCTTTTTCCTTTATTGACTTTTCCTAACTATTTATTGAGATCTTACAACAGTATTTTTTTCCCTTTAGGATTATTATTATAGTCGCTATAAATGTTTATACCTAGAAAGACTGACTACGGTCATTTTGACCGCTTAAGGGAACCTTTCTTTATGCACCCGTTTTCTTTTTTTTTTCTCTTACAGTTGTGTGTACTATGGACTATTGTTAGTTGTCAGGGTGAGTAATGTTCTTTTGAGCTTGAGTTGTACCTGCTGGTGAGGTTTAATTCATTGAACTGTTAGGAAAATGCGAAACACCTGCTGGTTGCATAGTTTCAGTTTTCTGTTATCTGCACAGGGGCAAAGTTGAGAAAGGTAAATTTGAAAAGCGTGTGACTGGACACGTGAAATTACTTTTGGTCTAAAAAGAAGTAAATATAAACAGAGATAAATTCCAAAAATGTTTGCTGGAATTCTTTTGTGCACAAAACATGTGCTTTGTTTGAACTATTGATGTTTATTTTCTTCGGTGATAATGAAGTTCTCAGTCACATAATTATCTTCATGATATCGAGAAGAACCGTTGACGACAAGCAAAAATTATAGGATTATTAACTCCTGAAACTGCTGCACATCTAAAACAGATTATGGTTCGAATGAACAGTGTGACTTGTCTGAAGAGAAATATATTCCTAGCGATGAGAATAGTTTGCTTTCATGAGATTATTGCGAATATTTTTCGGAGCCAAGATTTGCAGAAAAGGATTGTTCTTCTGAGTTAGAATCAGAAAAAACCTCACTAATAAAAATTGACACTCAAAATATAAAAAGTAGTGAAAGAAAAAGGGAAAAGGGACCGACGCCGAAAAAAAAGGGGGACAATTTCAAAAACTGAACTCCTATTTCTCCAATTTCCTCCAAGTCACCTCCACTGGTCAATTTTGCTGCATATAAATAAGTATCTACCACAGGAAAAAGATTAAAATAGTGTGAAATTAAATTATGCGGAAATCAAACTACGAGCATTTGTTTTAATTGCCAAAAAAAAAAATGTTAATGGCTAACATACAGGCGATGTGATAACATAAGTATTTCGAAATACTGTAAATGATAGTAATGTACGGTATCTTGCGATATTAAGATATTTTTTAAACCAAACACATGCATGGTTGATTATATTACTTGTTAGTTATTACATGCTAAAATTTTTTTCTCTTTTTTGTACAAATTTGCTCTTTCTTTATGCCAATTGTGTGAAGCATGTGTATTTCACTTGATCGAACATAAAATAAAAAAAAGCTGTCTGAGACTTATTTGCAGACTATATTACGATTAAATTGTTAAATTAAACTCTGATATGATGAAACAAATATTTTCTATGGTTAAAAATCCCGAAAGGAGGAAATTTCCAATCTTTTAAGTATGGCGGTCAAAGTGACCGCTGCTCGTCTTTCTAGGTATACGCAAAACGTCGTCTTTCTAGTGTTAAACGGAACTTTAATGTAATTAATGGTTTTTATTATTATTTATGCTGATTGAACACTTACTCATTATCCAATCAACCAGCAGATCGCCAAAACTTTTGCGGAAATATTTCCGTAGCTGATGCATTTGGCAGTTTTTTTCAATGTCGCTGTTTTTGAAGCCGAAGACTACGTCATAATGTTTCTCAGTTTTCACCATGTAAACAAAATATTGCCAATCAAAGAATCTTTAAAAAACTTTTTTTACTGTGTTAAATAATCCACCAACTAAATTAGGCAAATCCATAAACAGCACAAAAACTTCCATTAATATTTCCTTTTTGCACAATTTCAAACAATCGCCAAATTTTACTACTTATTTTGGAAACATTTCGGATGAAACTCTTTAGCGCCATTTTATGGTGACCAAAAATATCTCAGCACCTGGCGATAATATCTTTGTAACGAAAATTAATAGATCGTTTTACAAAGTAAGGAAAGAAGGAGGGAGCATCATCGAAGGTATCCAAAAACGATTCCCGCAAATTCGGTAAAATCGCACCAAGAGCCCCCAATGATTGAAATTTCCCAGAATAACTAAAGCAAGTATAAGGGGATTACGAGCAACGTCAATAGCAATACAGAGAAGGTTTTAGACTCCATGGTAAAAAAAAAAAAAAAAGTATCAGCAGATTAATCTTTTTGAACATGAGAAGAATAATTTCATGTTTTGGAAATTTGTATATGCTTAAATATAGTGCTTTCGTTTCTAAATCAATGCTATTTTGTTCTTTATACTTATTGCTATTTTACTTTTATGGGTAAGGAAGAAACTCTACTTTTAATCATGTCAAAAAGATGTGTTTTAAATTCTTTCACTTAAACCAGAAAAAAAAGCAAGTAACGATTTTTTCTCATAATTATTACTGACCCAAGCAACGCCGGGTATTTTTGCTAGTGTTACAATAATTACGGATTTAATAAAGGAAAAAACTAAAATTTATTTTCTTTATCTTCCCCAACAAATTCAAAGTGTATATGTGAATTTAAATTGCTCTCGAATGGTGATTTTGCTTCGCTGTTTTTAAGTACATGCATTCATTTATGTGCTTTTTGGTATTTTAATTACGTATTTGTTATTCATAAACTAATTTTATTAACTAAAACTAAGTAAAAATTTAATATTTTTTAATGTTTTTTTTTCGAAAATTGGTTAAAATCAAAAGAATATGTTTGGATTCGTGTTGGAGTATGATATGAGAATGGTAGACTTTCGATCCCGAACCCCCCCCCCCCCCCGCCCTTTGAGAAATTCCTGTGTGCGTCACTGATTTAAACGTAAACATTTTTGAAAGTGAATAAATTGCCACTTTCATAGCCAACTCTGTTTGATTTTTGTCATCTTGATCTACCTTGAAATCAAGTAGTTTTTAGTCAAATGAGAATACAAGATGCCAGCGTTTTGATCCTTTGGTTACAAAATCTGCAGTAACATTATTTGAATTATTACTTCCGTCACTTTCAACAGGACTATTAATTTCAACTCATAAATCAATATTTCCCTGCTGTGCACTATTTTCTTATTAATTTGGTGGAACTGGTTTGACTAAATTACATATGAGGCAGTGAGAAGCAAAGAGATGTAAGTGGACATTTTTTCAAGTTTCGAGTAAAACGCTTTTAAAGTTACGGTTCTAGGTAGGCTTTCATAGAAACGTTTTTCTAAATCCTGCTGCACAGCAGCACCTACCAGGGCTACTAGTACCATCTCTTGCCCCAAGACAGATGAGAGGTTCACCTACCATTTGTACTGGTATTCTCCAAATTTTTAATTTTGCCACTTATATCCCTTTGCTTCTCACTGCCTCATATGTAGTAGGTGGCTCAGGTATTGTAAGGGGTCAAGTGGAGAGCTGTTCCATTTCCAACATATTCCAGATAATCTGAAGTCAATTGCAGGATTCTGAACCACAGTTGTACTGCTGCACTAAAATCAGAAAAAACCCGCAGTATCATGAATAATATTTCTTAAAATTAGTTTTTTAGGAGTGGGGGCTCTTTTTTAGCTTTCTTTCCCAGTAAAAATCAGAGAAAGAAGAAAAAAGTATGAAAGAAGGCTTAATACATCTTAAAAATATCCCGAAAAACAAAAAAAAAGTCAAAGATAAATAAAATAGTTAGATAAATATTGAAAAATTAAAAATTGGAAAGTAGGGTATTGAGATGGGGAAAAATGTCTGTCTTCGGTCGGTCTGTATGTCCCCCCCCCCCTAATAACTTTTGAATAAATAGTCCGATTCGAACAATTTTTTTTTGTTAGAAAGATCTCGGCGAGGACATCTCATTCCCATAAATCATTTTTTGATTTGAACAATTTTTCGTTCAATTTTGAACAGTTCAAAAAAACTTAAGATTAGCGCCTACAGGGAAATTCAAATCAAAAATAAATCTTGAACTTAGAAGCGAAGTGGCTCCAAACAAACTTCGTAGGGAAAAGCTTTTGATGAAAAACATGTATCGATAATATCTTTTTGATTTGAACAAGTTTTCGTTCAATTTTGAACAGTTCAAATCTCTTAACATTACCGTCTAAGGGGGAACTGAAAGTCAATATAGATTCCGAACTTAAAGGCGGATTTACTTCAAACAAACTTTGTTGGAAATAGCTCTTGACGACCTACTCCCGACTCCGACTCCGAGAATTTAGGGGCACCTGACTCCGACTCTGACTCCTGTTCCCGATAGTTAATCAGACTCCGACTCCCCGACTTCGGCTTTGACTTCGTAGCTTTGGCAAACATTTATACACGGAGGACAAATGACTAACTCCGATTCTTGGATATTCGACTCCGACTCCTTTATACTCAAAATGAGATTGACTTCGACTCCGACTCCGCTGCTATGGTTATAACTGTGAAATACTTATTGTTGATATGACTTGTTTTTATTTTCACGCTAAAGTTTTAATTTAGGTATTCAGTTCTCGGCGAATAAACTCGAAGTCATTTATGTTAAAGATATGCGCAGACGATTTTTTTTTTTTTTTTTTTGACAATGAAAATTATTTCTTTAAGTTGACATTTTATTGTTTTTTTTTATTTATTTATTTTGGTAAGTGCATTAATTCGTTTAAAAAATTATTTTTGGCAACAGGGGGAAAAGAAACGATTTTTTTTATATGATATATTTATTTTAATGAACTTATTATTATTTTTTCGTTTTGAAAGCTGTTAAAGATTTTTTTAATGGAAAGAAGTGTATTAGCTGTTTTGTTTAAAAGGTGCTGCTATTTTATTTGTTCGTTTTTTTAAGAGAAGTAAGGAATATTTTATTCCGAGAAATCAGCTTAAAATATTAAAAAAATACGTTTGAATATGGGTATACGGGGAAAGTAGGTAACAAGTAAGGCATCATTTTATTTTATTTTCACCGTCATCGGCGAAGAGTAAACAAACAAGTCACATTGCTACTGTTTTTCGAAAAATTACCATTAAAAAATCGGATTTTCAAATTACCACATTCAAGAGCGAATGCTTCGCACGAGTCAGCTAGTTATAAATAAATATATGATTAAATCCCATATCCTCTTTGCTTGAAGGCACGTTTTTATTTCAATAACTATAATCTTAAATTTAAAAAAAAAGAAACAAACGAAATGAGTATCGTAGTTTGTAGGGGGATCGTGTCAGAATAACGTAATATTATTCAGTAAGTTACCGCCCTTATTATTTTAATAAAAAATAGGCTAGTCTTTGACTAATCACAAGTTATAAAATATCTTCTTTTTTTAGAAATGTATTGTTCTCTTTTTATTTTAAACCTGGTTGCGCCATTCCGCTTTACTGCTGCTTCGCTGGGACTGAATAAAGCTCGGAGGTGCTCATGTAAACAATACACACGTATGCATCGCCACTTACACACCATAGGGGGGAGAGCATACTATGGCCTACCCGCTTTGGACCACCCTCCCCTTTAAGAAAAAAAAATCAATTTTATTTTAGAATTTTTATTGAAAATGACGCTATGATGAAATTTTATTGAATTGACAATGATGATATTTTATTGAAATGCCATTTAATTTTAAAAACTCTCCCTCAAAACAATATTTTTTAAACTGCTGTTTTAAATGTGATGTTAATTTAATAGATGAATCTGAAGTGAAGAAATGGACTTGTGTTAACTCATTATCTGATTAACGGTAAATATTTTACCTTTTAATTAATATCAAAATAAATATATACAGACAATGTTTTTTTGCTTCTGTGCAAAACGTATTAATAATTATGACTTTTTTTGTTGTCTGTGTCTTAGATCCAGAAAATTCATTATGATTTTCAGCAAAATCATTTTTTTTTCTTTTTGTTTCATCTCAGTTCAATCATCTTGAAGCTTAAAATTTTGCTTGACGTAATGACAAATCCATTAAGGACGTCATTTTGAAATAATTACATCCATGCCTCTGAAAAGAATCAAATCAATAAGGAGCTTTGACAAGAAAATCCTTCCATATATCATTTTCCAGAGGAAAAAAGTAATTAAATCTTTTCCCATGAAAATGTTAATGGCTTTCGGATCAAATTGTTTAACTTAACAATGCGTAGCACATGCCTTTTACAATTATATTTCAGCATATTCAAATAACCGGACACTAATCTATAAACGTGAGATACATTTGTGAAAATAATTTATATAAAAAAAGAATAATAATAAAGTAAAATCCCACTTACTTCAACGAAGAAAATTTTTGTTATAGTTATTTTTATTAAATAAAATCAGTAACTTTTTTTTTCACCATAGGACGATGACCCACTCTAATATTTATGTTGATTTAAAAATTTGAGATGCATTTTACTAAATGAATTTTTTAAATTGACCGTTATAAACAATGAACTTTTAATTGACGGCAGGACTACATTTTTGCCAGAAATTAATTACAAAACAATTATAATTCACATTTTAACTACATAGAAACATTGAAAGGAAAAATTCAGATGCAAACAATTTAGGGGTTTCTAGTGTTACTTAATTCCAATTTTTGCCTGCATTTTTTTCGTTCTCATGATAGAGGATTTATGTAAAATTTTTTATTGAAATAAGAATAAACTAATAATTAGTGCTGAAATAATAAATTTGATTAAAAAATATTGTATTGTCATCGGGTCTGAAGTTGCATACACAATTTCAAAGGAATTTTTGATGATTCTGTTGTTGCTAGTCCTCATTTGTTGGTAAAGCTAAACCAAGTCTATGTGATTCAAGTGACTCGAGCTTATTGAGCACGTAGGGGGATCCACACACATATCCTTCAGATAATTTAAAACTGTCAATGTTATGGTCCCGTGTAGCGTGATACGTATCACACTTAGGACAAATAGTATAATATTTTACTTTGTCTTTGTATGTCATAGATTTCAAATGACCACTGCGAGAACGAGAGAAGATAATCTGCTCCTGTCTGCTGAAACGGGACTACCAGGACATTTACCCTGGTACCAGGAGTGTGCAAGAAGGACTGTAGGGCCACGAAGATTGATGAAGCGGGAATACACTCCGGAAGAAATTTAGTCAGAGAAGCCATTGATGATGTTGGTGTTGGCGGTAGCTGGCCTATATTTCCATGAAACTAATTATCGGTAAACTTTATAAGTAAAGAAAAGCCTAAAAATGTGTTTAAAAATGATAATTAAAAGAACAATGAATAATTAAATATAAAAAGATAACTTACCCAAATATAATAACTTCTAACACCGCACATGACTACACGTGTGACTTTCTTTTTAGTTTATAAGAAGAATATTTTAATAAACACACTGTAACTTTTGTAGTACCCCCCTCAGATTTGCTTAAAAGATAAGATCACAAAAGAAATAAAACTAATTTCATGAGTAATTTCAAAGAAAAAAAACTAGAAACTAAAATTTTGGTCTCAAAAAGGAAAAATAATGAAAGAAAAGGTTAAAGGTTTTTGTGCAATTCTACACAACGGCAGCAAATTTTAAGCCTTTAGTGTTGAACTTCCAATGCCAGATCTTCTAAGTTTTCAAACGTTGCGAAAAAAAAATGATATATGCGTAAAACTTAAAAATGCCGATTTTAAAAAGCTTGTCTCAGTTATGATTTTTGTATAGAAATTCATACAATTTATTTTGTGCAAAAAAGCCCTTTATATTCACTGAATCCTCCTTTAAAAACTTTATCTTTATTAGTGCTGTCTAATAAAATTGCACAGAGAAAACTTTTTAAACTTCTTGAGAAAGAAAAACATAAAAAAATGCATATGTATATAATAGGGTATTTGGAAGAAAGAATATTTTCGAGAAACAACTTATAATAGCAAATAAATAAATAAATAAATGTGTATTGATATCCAAAACATGAAAAAAAAACTAAAATAATAATATTTATGTCTTCAAATCGCGCATTGGCTGCAAAGTTTCATAAAAAGGTGAAAAACGATCAGTTTTCAAATATTTTTTTATTAAAATTGCAATGTTGAAAATTTTTGTTCCAATACCATTTAATGTGCTCTTTTGATACTCTCTTCATATATCTTTGATATTATTTACATTCCTTTACAGTTTTAGTTCTCGCTTGGGCCACAAAATTACGTGAAACCAACCAAAAATCGACGTTTTTAGCTTTTTTTTCACATTGGAGTATTTCTTCTTTTCGATCCCAGTTATAATTTTTTTTACAATAAATATACATTACATGGTTCCTTTGCTTTAAATTCAATAATATTTTACTACATTAACAACCCAGAACCCACCACAAGAAGGTGGTTGCACTTTGTGTTCCACCCTGCAATTCCCTGCAATTTTGTAAAAATCTATATCTTGCGTCTAATGTCCATTTTCACAGTCCTTTCAACTGTCTGATTTGATATGAAATTTTAAGAATGTATATTTAAGCAAATGTATAGTTTCTAAAAATGATAAATTATTCTTGTTTTTCTCATGATCACTGAAGTGGAGGAAAATAAACACGTTGATCAATTAACTGTTATTGTTCAAAGCTTTAAATCTTAACATTTGTAAGAGAAATTCTCTTATTACTGTAGTCAGATTAAAAAAAAGGGAGCAAAATTATTTTGATGGATATTACAGAAAGGAAAATGTGATATTGATATCGTTCTAAAATCAAGATCTTTCAGTCATTCGCATTCCTTAAAACATGCTAACGCAGTACTGGGGCTGTATGTTCTTCAACCTAAACTACTAATGGAATGAAGACACTCGTAAACTATATCTTTAAAAACTATGCTTTTATGGTTTGATGAAGTTTTAAGAAAATGACGAAATTCCGTGAAAAATGGATCTCTAAATTTATATACAGTTTAAAAATCTGCAAGTCAGGTGTTTGATGATCTTCTAAACATCGTAGTTCCGGTGATTCAAAGAAATGCTGGCTTTTATATCTTTGAGAAAATATTATTGGTCATGGCTGCTGACTAGAGGTGAAATATAAAGGAATTGTACTACAGCAGGGTATACAACCGTACAAAGCAAAATATTGCCCACCAAGACACACGTCTACAGCTATAAGAGAATTTCTTCCACCAATATTAAGTTTTGAAGCTTAGAACTATAACAGTTGATTAATCAACGTGTTTACTTTCCTCTACTTCAGTGATCATATGCAAAAGAAGGATATACAGTTAAGCACCGTTTATACGTTTCTCTTTTATACGTTTTTATCAATTATACGTTTTTAAAATTGGTCCCAGCAAAGTCTAATACACATTAACCTATACCTATTATACGTTTTTTCGTTTGTATGCTTTTTTCATACAGTCCCTTCAAAAACGTATAAACCGTGCTTCTCTGTATTATCATTTCAAAAAAATATACATTTGCTTAAGTATTCATTCTTAAATTTCCCATATCATATTTGGGCTGTTGAAAGGATTGCAGAATTGGACAGTGAATCAGCAGAAATACTTTGAGGCATTAGACGAAAGATATAGTTTACATGAAAAACTTTACGCTCGCAAACGTCAATGTTAAAACTGAGTCGTAAATAAAACTGTAATCTTTGACCAAAACGAACAAAATTATTTAAAATATTATAAAGTAAACACACCAGTAGTAGCCAGGGCTTAATAGTGCTTCTGTAGTGGGAACTTCAAGGTTGATATTTGAAAAAATAGTGCTTCTGATCTCCCAATGAACTTAAACGTGCAGGAGGTCAACCCTCCTACACGCTTGATTCAATTTTAAATCCATTGGGAGAGCTGGAATCCTATTTTTTCAAATATAAGCCTTGAAGTGATCACTACTGAAGCACTGAACACTACTGGCGTATTTACCGTAGTTATTGTGAATGTAAGTTTTTTTATTGTCAATGTAAGTTTTTGCTTATTCATTGTTTAAAAGAAACTATAAACAGAACGAATAATCTATTAATCTGCGTATTGTATCTCTTAGAATTAAGTCCTTAACAATTGACTAAAACATGTACAATCGAAGGTAATTCGTTATCGTAATACAAGTCGGTTTAACGCTTAAAGACTTGAACAGAAGTCAATTGCATTCAGTATTTGAATTCTGGAATGATTAAATGAACAGTAATTGAAGTAGTTGCATTGCAAATGCTTCAAACATGAATGAGTTTACAATGCTGATTCATTAATTAACTAAATGAAACTAGAAACAGCTATATAGCGACATGTAGTTTCATCAGAATAATATGTAAGGGGGGAATACAATGGTAGTTGAAATTTTGAGTGAAAATTTGTAAACGATGCTTTAAAATTTATGATATGATTTTATCAAGAAACCAGGATAGTTGTTGGTATAATAAAAAAAAAGTGAATTACAAATGAAAGTTGTAATGTACCAAAAAACTCAATATGTCGTAAAAATATGTTTGAACTGCGAAAAAAGATTATATTTCTTATTTGTGCCAACGTGCAATTCAATGGACTTGAAATTTAATGACTTGAATTTACTAAAAAGAAAAGTGATTTAATAATGATTTTTACAATCTTTTTCGCATAAAATTGCTAGAGCGTGTATGCACAGAACGAAATAATCTTACAAATATTAATAAATTATGCAAACGTAAATACAAAATAGTGAAAACAGTTTTTAACCGACTTCAAAAAGGAGGCGGTTATCAATTCATACCGTATGTATGTTTTTTTTTTGTTTGTCCACTCATAGCGTCTCACCTAGTGAACCGATTTTGATGATTCTTTTTTTAATGGATAGGGGATGGCTCAACTTAGGTCCCATTACTTTGTTTGACCATATTTGTTCATTAGAAAAAAAGTTATGGGTAAAAAACAGTAAATTTTATGCAATTTCCCTATTAAATGATTAAAATGATATTGTAGCGAAGTTCGCACTTTTCATTCGTGGATAACGGTGGCTCAGTGGTAGAATTCTCGCCTCCTACACGAGCGACCCGGGTTCAAATCCCGACTAGGACGAAGTGAATTTTACTAAAATTTCGTTTCTATTGTTTCCCGTATTTTCTCGAATCTTCTATTAATTTCTGTATCTTTCCAAGTCTGGAAAGTTCCAGCACTTTCTCAAGTTGCATATAAGGAGATGTAACGTTCATTCGTGGTTCTAAATAAAGATCTCGAGTTGAGACTAACGAGTATTAGCTTCATTTGGCTTTCACATTGTCTTCGCTATCTTCATCTACGCGACAATATGAAACTCATTGTTATAAAAGTTTGGTGCCATGTAACAGTAATAGTAATTGTAATGATAATTTTGAATGGAGGCTTCTCTGAAGCAAGCATCAAATTTCTTCAAGGGATATTTCGATAATGGGGAATCTGGCGCTGTCGTCTCATTTTTTGGAGTAAATAATTTTATTTTAGTAATCCTGCTGATTTATAGTAACCCTATGTGAATTATCAAAATCTTCCTTTCTTCAGTGCTATTGCTCCATAGTAGGGGTAAACCTAACCTGGAAGCGAGATGATGCAGTGATTAGGATCTGCTTAGCCTTCACAATGCCACCATTAGGTTTGACTCAACTACTCTGTAGTATTTTTATCGTTATCATCTATGCCGATAACAGATGATCGGGGCTAAGTAAGAAAATACAGGATTGCATCATGAGCAACTTAGATGCTGTGGAATGTAAATTAGTTAGGAAAAACGTAATACTTAAATGGTTATAATTAAATTAACTACGCATGATTTCCAGAGAAGAACAAAGATAAGTTTTTAGTGCCAATCGCTTAAAGTTTAACACGTGTTTTATTAGTATGGAGCATTTTAGAAAAAAATGTGAAGTTTCGTGATGGTAACTTCTTATTATTTCTGAAATACCTACATTTACACTAAAAAGAATGAAATAAAAAAATTTTGAAAAAAAAAAAAAAATAGAACCGACTTCAAAATTGCTCTAAAAAGTGAAAAATAATTTTATTCTTTAAACACCATCGATAATGCTTTTAAACATAATTTTTGAAGTTGGCGCATAAACGATAGATAAAATCATTCACAGCCATAACTCAAATACAACTATAAACTTAACCAGGACCAGTTTCTTCACCATCACATGTACATTATGCATTGATGACAGCATATTTGAATAGCGATATAAATGTTTCGTTCGTAACTTTGGATGCTTTTCTGAAAAAAAATATGAACGAAGCATGGTTACACTGGATTTCACGTTTTGTTTTTGCGCCAACTTCAAAAATTATGTTTAAAAGCATTATCTCGATGGTGTTTAAAGAATAAAATTATTTTTCACTTTTTAGAGCAATTTTGAAGTCGGTTCTATTTTTATTTTTTTTTCAAAATTTTTTTTCGTTTTGTAATTTATTTTCCCTCTAATATAAAAGCATTTCAAAAGTAGCTACGGGTTATTTATTTTTTCCTTAATTCAAAACTAAGTTTGTCTTTAGTACAAAATGAGAAGCGAAACAGTTACACATCTTATATCTATTCGATTTTCATCATAGAGCAAAGTTGTGTTCAAAATCTTAACAGAACAGAATTTCCTCTTCTTTTCCGAAACAGTTTGTAGCTCGCAAAAGGCGAAAAGGCCAAAAATTGATATTTTTTTAATTAAGAATGTGTAAACACGGAAACGGAAATTCACATCCGCATACTTTAAATATTTTTTCGTATCATGAGTGTCGAAAGGAAAACAATGCTGCCGTGAGCAGGTAAGCGGCAGTATCTCCAGAATTGAGGTTTTGAGATATTTGAAGAAACACGATTTGGATTCAATACTTACAAATGCAAAAAAAAAGGAAAATTCATTGCGAAAAAAAAAATGTGTAAGATTACCAGTGAAACGTTATACGAATTCATTGTTTTAAAAACTCAAATTTTTGGAAGAATCTTGCACTATGGTTTCATTACAACAAAAACCGCATGCGTGAAGATCAGAATCGGCGCAGTGCAGGTAAACTCTTATTAGCGGAACGTAAACTGATCTTTGCAACAGACCTTTGCGGCTGACTTGCTTTGCGAGTCAGTGAGATTCGCGTTAAGAGTTTGAACACCACTCAGATCATTTCCTCTCTTAGTGCAATAAAAATGTCTTGATTGTATATTAAAATAAATAAAATTTGTACATTTAAATAATTTTTGTATATTGGTTGTTAAAAAGCATGAACTTGATAAACCGTTCAAGAAAGTTGGATGAAAGCTTACTTTTTTCTAATGTGTAACTTTTCAAGCAATTTCTCCGTAAGCATACAGAAAATTCTGGTGTAACCTGACGTAGAAATGAGTAAGACGCTATGCTATACAGTGCTGGCCAAATTATTAGACTAAAGAGTTTTTTTCTTTTTTTGGTTTTTGTACACTATTTGTACTGAAATACTATTTATTTTACTGTTAAAGAAAAGTACATACTGTACACTGATTATTACATTATTTTAGCTTAATTTAATGTTGGCAGCACTGTCTGCTTTGTTTATGTTCTTTGTTTATCTACATACCAGGAACATAACCTCAATCAGCTTAAACAGTTCACTAGTTGTTTTTATTAGTATGTTTTGTTATATTTAAAGTTATTTTTAGGTAATTAGTGAGTATGGTTATGTGAGTATATATAATAGTGAGTATAAACAATTTTTTACCTCCTTTTTTAAAAAATTAAGAAATGGTGTAAACCTTGTGAAAAGTATGTCAACAAGACTTAAAATGCTCATCAAGAACAAGGGAAAGCATACTAAATATTAGATAATTATTTCACCGTTTAATAATGTGTCTATAGTTATGTAATCAATAAAGAATTTGTTTTTAAAACAGTCTTAGTCTAATAATTTGGTCAGCACTGTAGTTACAGTACCAGGGTGTAACCTTCCACAAGCGATTTATAACTTTATTTCACCATGGTGTAACTGCAGTTATATCAATTAAGTTACTACTGTGTAGTATAAGCAGCTAAGCTGCCAGCGATTTTATGGAGTAAGGTTACTGAAAGTTTTTTAGTGTTTGCAGTATTGCCCTTTACATGCACACGCAGAATTACTGAACCACAGGGAACAAAATATTTCCAAACAACTGATTTTTTCTTTAATTGTTAAACAATGAAAAACAATAGTTCTGTCGTTTCTTATGCCGCGATTTTCCTTTAATTCATTATTATGCAGCAAAATTAAAAGGTATGGTCACCTGGTTTATACAATTCCTGGGATCTAACAAGCATATTGCTTTAGCACCTCCTTTTCCTTTACAATAAAAGCTCAACTGCTTGCACATTTATTAATTTTTTTTGTTCGTGATAAATTGTCATTCACTGCAAGCAAGAAAACCTGTATTACGTGTCACGTTCCACAAATCCATTAAGAGTAATATCTGATAAAGCACCTCTAAATCTGTATACATAAACAAGCAAATAACATTTATTTATGTATATTGCCTGAGAAACATCGAATGAAAATAAATTCAAGTGGTTTTCTGGAAAACACGCAACTAAACTTTTTCCTGGAATTGCTTAGGCTCCCGTCGTGTGAAAAAAGCATTTTTGTGTAGTTTAGTATGTCTGCAAAAGAGTAAAAACCGAAACGTGGTTAAAGGAACGAAATGAACTTCACAACATTGAAAGAGTTACTATTAGTATGTGTGGGTGTGTGTGTGTTTTCTTCTTTTTAAATGCGTCTCCGAGAAGCATTAAGGGCAAATATTTAAAGTAATAGAAGTACCATTGTGCCTTTAATTTTCCAATAAATAAAAGAAATTACATGCGTTAAACGAGAGTTAACCGTACAGTCTTTGGTTTTTTCTACAGATCTAATATATTGAAGGATGAGTTGGGTTCATGCGAAATTTTGGATTTCGAATTTTCGAAGAAATTACTCGTTTTTATGTGCAATTAATATATTTTGACATATTTTAAAAATAATTTGGTGTTTATGGAGTTGGAAGGGGCGACTTTTCGCTGCCATTTTAGCTCAAAAGCTACTGCATGAAGGTTAACGAAATTCGGCACTATGTCACCAAAAGTATTGAAACACTTTTCAACAATTCACATTTTTACGGATTTATCGAGAAATATGAGACTAATTGTTCGACAATTTCTGTCACCTTAAAGATAAGTTCCAGCGGTCCTTTTCCAATAACGATTGAATCACTTATGCGTTTAGGGCACTATCAACAAATTGATGAAACCAAAAATATTCTTTGGGTTTCATTCATCGTAAATAACTTTAAATAATCCTTGAATTTCAGAAAATATTTGTACCAACTATGTACAATAGTCTCAAAGATTTTATTGAAAATATCACTTGTATTCACAAAAACATAAGCACTTCTTTCAGAAATACACTTTTTTAAAAGTTTTTTGGCTTGTAACATGCACAGTTTTACATCAAGTCTTACCAAGCTTGAGCCAGAAAACTTGACAGCATACGCGAGAAATTTAATGCTGAAATACTAAACGATAAGGGTTTCTAAGGTGTGAGTAGTAATAAAAACAGATTATCTGTGAGCAATCTCTCGTGATTCATCACTCTACCTAGAGTCATTCAAATACTTATCATTAGATTGCCGATAACGTTCTAAATTTTTATGATATTCAAGCAGGTTTTTTTATGAGCTGTCACATAGTGTGTTTTAAATTTTTAAGGTTTTTAGTTGATATCATTCACGCATGCTAAGGGAAGAAAACTGATTCTATAGTTTCCATAGCCTCCATATTTCATCAAATCTTCAAAACATTTTTTTCCTAATTTAAATATTATATTTATCTTCTATGCTATCAAATTTTCTAAATGTCTGGTAGTATTGGTGAGAGCCTCAGCATATTAATAGTCATAAAACGTCAAACTAATTTCGTATTTTTAACGGACATGCTTATATCTTTGGGAATATAAGGGATAATTTAATAAAAGTATGCAAAAAAATTTTACATAGTAATTAAATTAATTTAAAATTTACAGCTTATTCCTTGCTACTTACAAGGAAAACTAATCAGAAAATATTTTTGTGTTCTTAACTTGTTGCTTGTCCTGAAAATGCATGAGGGATTTAATAATTTTAAGAAAATGACAAAGGGAGAACTCTGAGGAATGGTCAAAAAAACGCTTGGACAAAGTAAGCGTTTTCTCAGTGCAGTGAAAAAAAAAGCGAAGTAACGTGTGCGGAAAAAAAATCACACCTTTTACTTAATAAAAAACGCACAAATGATTTTACTTGCCTTTTTTATTACAGTGCGGAGGCGGAAAATAATGTTTATAGATTCAACCCAAAGGAAAAAAAAGAGATTCTTATCGCAGCTTTTATTTACTTAAAATACAAGCAAATGGTTTTAACTAGTGTCCCTAAAACTTCAGTTTCAAAAAAAAGAAAGATAAAAAAACGCCCAATTAAAGGTTGCTGGAGGGCGAAAAATATCAGCAAGCTGGGAAACGATTCAAGTTTGATAGACTTAAAAAAAAGAACATTTACTAATTTAAAATGGAAGAAATAATTTTAACATTTGCAAAAGAAAAAAAAAGTTAACTTAAGGCTTGAAAAGCCTTTTGAACTTTAGTGAAAACGTGAATAGCTTCTTTGTTCTAAAATTGATTAATCAGGCTTAGTTTTTAAATCGTCACTAGGATTTCATCTAGGACAGAACAATTCGTTCTTTCGAAATGTTAAGACTGAGAAACAGTTTGATGGCACCAATTTATAGATCTAATAAATCCCTGATGAATGACTAGAATTAAGAAAAGTCTTGAAATTAGAGCTAAAAATGTCCTTTACAGAAATTCTCCAAACTTCTTACTATACGTTAAAACAAATTGTATTTGGAGCAAAATATATCCGTAATTTTGGTTGGCCTATTATATTAATTATTATGTGCAAGTATTTTTTTTTAAATCTTCATATTAGAATATTTATGTGAAAAGTGTGTCATAAATCGAAATTGCCGAATATCCGACGTACCAAACATATTCGATTTGGTCTCTATATTTTTTGCAGCACTAAAAGAAACAAAATGGCCTCTCCAAACGGTCAGATCCACGAAATTGCCTTAGCTCCTTCCATGGCTGCGTCGTCATATTGCAAATGCTACAAGAGAGTGCGATTAATTCAAAATAATATATCAATTAAATTTTTATAGCGAAAGTAACATGTATAATGCAATATTATGCAATAAGTAATTGAAAGTTCAATTCCATTAAACAATTAAAAATAAAAACTAGTTTAGTTCTTTGACTGTCACAAGTAATTTTGAAACTTTTAAAGCATATAGCACTTTGAGAGGTCTTTTGTGGAGAAAATCTATTTCCTCCCGACATATTACTTCTCGCAGAATACAAAATCGGAACACTTCTGCGTTTATGGCCTACGTTCAATAATTACGTTGAAATGAATTCATTTGATGATTGCCAGGTCTGAAAATCAAAAGGAAACATATAGCAGCTATCAGTATCGAGAAAACAACTAAGTTTTTACTTAAAACAACTTAGTTTACTATTTAAAAAAAAAAGCGCCCGTTGCAAAAACTTGTGAATGAAATGCGTAACATTTTGGTCATTATTCAAGACATTTACTTCAACAAACATGTTTATATGCTTTGTATTTAAACTTAATTTCACTCCATCTTTGTCATTATATCTTGATTAAATAAGAGAACTGACCGAACTAATCCTTATAAATTCCATTAATAAAGACTGAAAAATCGTCTAAAAATTTAAACATAATTAAATTTAAAAATCCCATCAGAACTAGTTAAAGGAGTTTGTGAGTCCAACATGAATAAATGGGGAAAAGAGTAGGAAATGATCAAAAACAAAACAAAGCACCATAATTATGCAATCCTAGAGTTGTTTTAGTAATCCAGGACGGGAACTGGTACTGTAACCTACCAGTCCTCTTTATGAATCTTTTCAATCAAATCACCCACAGTGATCGGATGTGGACAACCAGAATAATTAAAATAATAAATATATCCACAAAATTATTGATTCAAACCATGGTTGTTTTTAAATCTTTCGCACTTTTTGTATGCATTGCATTATACAATAAAAGCAAAACTTACACGTCGACACAATTTTCAAGGAAAATCAACTTTAATACTCACAAATATGATGGAAATCATCCATAAGGCTTTAAGGTAACGTCATTGATTTTGTTCCGTACAATTTTTTACTTTACTTTGATTCGTTTAAAGGAATTGTCCCAATGTGAACTCCCGTATCTTTAAACGCTTCCTCAGAGTAAACACAGTGATTTAAATCTGAGAAAAAATATTCTTCATAATAAGCCAAAGAAAGAAGTTTATTTGTTACCAAACATCAAACATTAATTTTCAATTATGTATAATCACATGAAATGAACTTGCATTCCAACCATGTTTCTTGCATGACGTCATGAAAAAAGGAGAGAATAAATAACATATGAGAGAGAAATACTTGTATTGAAAAGCAACACAATATGAAATCGTAGCAACTTAAATTACTTCTCATACTAAAAAGGCACTTTGTTACTTTTTCACTATTTTCAGAATCATGGACTTCAAACGCAAACAGTTTGATTCATATTAACAAATCTTAATTACCACATTCATAAAGCCGCAATTAACCGCAATAAGCCATGAAGTTTCTGAAAATGAGAGAATAAAAAGAGTACTCAAATCTTGCCGTTTAATTTTCTATTTTAAATCCCATAAACTGGAGTCAAACATGGCAGAACTAATTACAATCCCTCTGCCATTTCCATACAACGTCCCAATTATGTATGTATGGGGCTCTGAAGTGTTACATTCAGGCACAGGACTAAAATAGAGAGAAATATCCATCTAGAGTCTCAAGACATTACCAAAACATCGTATGACCACATGCTTTCGAAAACAGGATGCTATCATTTTCTATTACGTGAACGTTGTAGAACAACCAGTTGCGCTTGTCACCAGCAATTAGAAAACACACACACGCGCGCGCGCGCGCTTGCGCACGCATATAAGAACAGAAAGAAGTCGAATCATTCAAATATTCAAATTGCATTCTGCAAAAAGGACGAAATAAAAATAGGAACGAGTCAAGTTGTGGTGTGATTCACAGCTGATATTCGTTAGAAAATGCTCATCGCCAAAGGATTTCTGTTAAAATCAAAATTTATTGTTAACAAAAAGTATTCCATATTGATTGCAAAATTATAAATATATACCGCCTTTTAAAACTATTTATGTAAAACCCTTTTCATTGCCTTAATATGTTAACAAGTTCACATGTTCACAGACTTTTTCTGATCACTGCTAAAAACAACGTTCTGTTTGTTCACTTTTATAAATTCTCGTGGGAACTTGATACAGAAACATAAAACTTCGTATAGTTGAATATCTTTTGTTTCCTACCTCATTTACAATGGGAAACATGACTGTTTCCTTAATTGCTATCTCTAAGCTTTCTGAAGGATTTCCGTGAAGGTAATGCAAGAATTGTTTGGCTGCTTTAAGACGTAGGCGGAAATTCATCTAACAATGGAAATTAGTGATTGGAACAAAGTTTTTGTGCAGGGAAAAAACTGTCGAGGGTTATTTTGTGAAGCAAGACCTAACTGCGTGTTGTTATAATGGAAATGTTTTTTTTTTTAATTAAGTAATTTTGTTCATATATGAGGCAGTGAGAAGCAAAGGGATGTAAGTGTATATTTTCAAGTTTTGAGTAAAACGCGTTTAAAGATAACATCCTAAGTAGACTTTCATTGTTTTTTTTTCTAAATCATGTTGTACAGCCGCACTTATCAGGGCTACTAGTACTATCTCCTAACCTAAAACAGATGAGAGGTTCTAATATAAGTTGTACTGATTCATTTAATTTTGTCACTTACATACCTTTGCTTCTCACCGTCTCATATGTTCTTTGTCGCACTTCTAAAAAAGCTAATCAGCTATGAAACTCAAAGAATAAGGCATTTTTAATTGCTATTTAATGCGTTTTTTTTAGCTATATTTTATATTGATACACAGAAAAATTATAAATGTTTACATACAATTACTTCGATAATGGTTGTCAGTTAAACTATCTTCGAAATTTTTACATGAAAGAACTTTTTTGAAAACATACTTGGATAAATATTAGTTATCTTCATAGGATTATTTACTAGTTAAGGCAATTTGACTATTGAAAAGAAACCAAATTATTATAATTTTATTTCTATTTTTAAAATCTCATAAAAGAAGGTGCAATTAAAACATTGGAGCTATTTTAAAACAATAAATAAAATTTGAAAAAGAAAGAGAGACAAGGAATGTTTCGTTTCGTATGAGTAAAGCAAAAAGAACTCAAGATATTATCATTTCATTTGTACTGTAGAATATATTTTATGTTTTGTATGGTCAACTATTACGTATAGTCAATGCGGTCGTCATATTTTTGTTTGTGAAATTAAATTTATTCAAAACCGTATCACTAAAAATCCATCGAAGGGTGTCGCGAATATAAAAAGTTATCATTTAAGTTTAAAAATATCATCATTTAAAAATAAATAAACAAAAAAAATAAATAAGAAAAAATAATAATAGTATACAAATAAATAAAAAGCGTAATAAACACATTAAAATTTAAAAAAAAATATGCTCGTACAAACTGAAGATATGTAAGAAAGTTTAAAAAAATAATATTGTGTAAAATAAATTATAAAATTTGAGGATTATGAAACATTTAGTTAAGGATGCTTGTGTAAGAAGGTGGATCTTTAATAACAAGAAAAAATATTTCTGTTTCTTTGCTTTATTGAAGCATAGAAATATTGGTAAAATGAGTAAGGAAACATTTTCACACTTGTTCATCATGAGTTCAAATGCCAGAATGCTAAGAATCAAAGCTTCCACGAAAAGATAAAAATGTATTGCCTGATTATTTAAAGCATTATACGTGTCCCATCCAAGAGTACTTGAAAGGTTAATACCTTAGTAAAATAAAATAACTTACAACAACACTTTCTGGAATTACTATAAGTTACATCCCTTTTGACTAAGGAAAAGAGCTTGATTGCCGCTCCCCTAAAAGCACCAGAACCCAACACAGAAGCGCAATAACAGGGTTCTGCCCCTGGAAGGATCGCCGACACATCCTCGGCCGAAGTATGTGTCGGCAAAACTGCTAGAAATGCGGCAATGACACAGGATCGTCGAAGGCAATTAGAAACCATTTTCTTGCGACGAGTCTGCATCGGCAGGAGCAAGATTTAATACACACTACGCAGCCGATCCTGTATCGGCCGGGGCAAGGAATGGATTAATATATAATGATTAGTTAGATAAACCTTAAAGTATTCATGCCATTGGTGCCCAAACTCAGATGGATTTGAGCCGAGAAACAAATGTTGCTAGGTAACGTACTTTCTTATCATTTGGTTAGGAAGACCTAAAGCACCGATCCGGTCACATGGTTCAACTACGACGACAGAATACACATTTGGCGTGAACCTTCCAGTACTTTACTTTAAAATATACCACGGGACCTAAAATCGCTGTTTTGAAGAGAAATAAAAGCTTCACTCTCTCTCTACGTTTTATCTATTCTCAGTTGACATATCACAGTAGAAAATATCATTACAAAAAGCAGAGCTGGCTTTCTTATTGTCCTTCGGCAACGGGTTAAATATTTATTTCAGTTCTGGCTTAACAATAAGGTTGAAATAAATATCAATCATTTGGGAGATATAATCATCCAATGTTTTAATTAATTAATTAACAAAAATGTTTCCAATTCAATCTATTGCGCTTCGAAACCATGCTTGCCACAACTTAATTACATGCAAAAAAGTTGATCAAAATCGGTCCACCCGTTTAAAAGCCTTATGGTGACAAGCGTCCGCACAAAAGATATTTATGTATTAAGACTAGAGGACCCGACAGACGTTGTTCTGTTCAAACTTTGTAAATTGAAAAGTTAAAAATTTTCAATAAACTATCAAGTGTTTGAACCGTTTTGTTGAAGAAAAGAGTAAAAAGAAAATGTTTTTTAAACTGCTTGGTTGCGTATATTTAGTACTATGATTATATGTTTTTCGTGTCGCAATTAATTAGGGGAAAGCTGAATTTTGGCAGGATGTTTGTACATAAAGTATACACTAAAAAGCCACAAAGTCCCGACCCCCACCCCTCTTGATTTCCCCCTACCCCCTGCGATACATTGCAATAGCAGTACTATGATTATACGCTTTTTGTGTCGCAACTAATTAGGACAAAGTTGAATTTTGGCAGGACGTTAGTAAATAAAGAAAACACTAAAAAAAAACCACCAAGTCCCGACCCCTACCCCTCTTCTTTCCCCCCCCCTCTCCGAAACACTTAGACCATCAAGAGCAGTACTACGATTATTCGCTTTTCTTTTCGCAGCTAATTAAGAGAAAGCTGAGATTTTGCACTATGTTAGTAAATAAAGTGTACACTAAAACCTAGACAATTCCGACCCCAACCCCTCTTGCCACCCCCCCCCCCCTTCTGAAACATTGCACACTGATCAGTTCAGTACTGTGATTATACACGTACAGCTTGACAACTTATGATGTTACCGGGGTGTTCCTTTTTTTATTTCACTCCTAACAATATTATAAACCAGTGGTGCTCAACCTAAGGCCCAGGTGCCGTATCCGGCCCGCGAAACTGATCCGTGTTGCCCGTTGTTTTGTGAACTGTTACAACTCGAAGAGCACGATTAATGACAATGTTACAAATCAGTAGCTAAATATTTAGAAATTGGTTTCTGAAAACATTGTTGGGGACCACTATTATATACAAATTCTGAAACATACACTTTTTATGTAGAGCGATCAGTTTCACCGTTTTACCAACTTAATCATATGCAGAAATCTCACAACAAAAACCAAAAAGTAACTTCATTAAATTAATGGCTTTTGATCATTACGCTTTGGCAAGAAATGTTTGAACAAAATTTATAGATAATAATATGATAATAGTCATTTTCTTGAAATTTATCAACAATGTGATGACGTTCACTGAAAGTTTTTACTGACATAATGGAATTTATTTGTTACAAAAGTTTATAATTCGTTTGTGTCGGCGATAGTCTACAAAATAATGTCAATGCTTGGCTAAATATTTAAGCTTTAAATAAATCAGGAATAGTATATATTTGAACTGATATTTTTCCCGCAGCGGATATTATTAACGTTTAATATTACTTTTGGTTTTTATTTTTAAGTCTTATATAAGGGGCAATCTTCTAATGTTTCGTTGGTTTGGTCCGAAATATTGTTACAGTGCATTCCACTACAGTGTCCACACATAGACGTGCAATCGAACCTAGCTTTAAGACAGATACAGTTTGAAACACATAATCTTTTCAACTGCAAGATATTAATTGAAGAAGTTCACTTGAAGCAGAGGTAATCTTCATGAACTAAGGAATCAGTCTGTTGCATGAAGTATAATGCCAATCCCACTCTTCTGAGGGAAGTTTAAAACCTAACCAAGTTTGAATCTGGTGTTGACCCTAAAAACTCTGGTGGAAACATTAAAAAGATGTTGACGAGTGACGTCTGAAGTTGGTGGACATTTTTATGATTACTTGCTTTTCACAAACCTTTATTCAAACTTGGTTAGGTTTTAAACTTTCATCAGAAGAATGGGTTTGGAAATATATTTCAAGCAACAGACTGATTCCTAAGATCATGACAATAACCTCTCTGCTCCAAGTGGAATTCTCCTACTAATATCTTACAATTGTAAAACATTGCGTTACAAACTGTAGTTGTTGTAAAATTGTGTTCGATTGTACGTCTATGTGTGGACACTGTAGTGGAATGCATTGTAACAATATTTCAGACCAAGCCAACAAACTGTTAAATGACTCCTTATAACAGAAAAATTGTAGTTATAATAACTTGGTGCCTTTTTTTTTTTTTTTTTTGAATGCAACTTGTTTTTCGGAAACCAGTTGCTACATAGTCCTCGAGTTGTAACATTTCGCAAAACAACGGTTCACACTGATCAGTTTCATGGGCCGCATGTGACCCGTGGGACGTAGGTTGGGCGCCACTGGTTTATAATATTGTAAGAAGTGAAATAAAAAAAGGTATACTCCGGTATCATCATTAGTTTTCGAGCTGTAAGCTTATAATCATAATACTGCTATTGCTATGTTTCGGACGGGGTGGAGGGTGGGAGCAAAGGGGTAGGGACTTTGTGTTTTTTTAGTGTATACTTGGTATACCAACATCTTGAAAAAAAAAATCAGCTTTCCCCTATTTAGTTGGGACACGAAAAGCGTATAATCATAGTACTGCTCTTGCAATGTTTCGGAGGGGGTGGGGAGGAAAGCAAGAGGGATGGGGATCGGGGTTTTGTACTTTTTTAAAGAATACATTACGTACTAACATCCAGCCAAAATTCAGCTTTCTCTTAATTAGTTGCGACACGAAAAGCGTACAATCATAGTACTGTTCTTGCTGTGTTTCGGAGGGGGTGAGGGGGAGGGGAGAAATAGAGGTGGGGGTCGGGACTTTGTACTTCTTCAAAGAATACATTACGTACTAACATCCTGGCAAAATTCAGCTTTCTCTTAATTAGTTGCGACACGAAAAGCGTACCATCATAGTACTGTTCTTGTAGTGTTTCGGAGGGGGAGGGGAGAAAAAGTGGTGGGGGTCGGGACTTTGTACTTTTTTAAAGAATACATTATGTACTAACATCCTGCCAAAATTCAGCTTTCCCCTAATTAGTTGCGACACAAAAAGCGTATAATCATAGTACTGCTATTGCAATGTTTCGGAGGGAGTGGGGGGAAAGCAAGAGGGGTGAGGGTCGGGACTTTGTGGCTTTTTAGTGTGTACTTTATGAACTAACATCCTGCCAAAATTCAGCTTTCCCCTAATTAGTTGCAACACGAAAAGCGTATAATCATAGTACTGCTCTTGCAATGTTTCGGAGGGGGTGGGGGAAAAAGCAAGAGGGGTGGGGGTCGGGACTTTGTATTTTTTTAGTGTCTACTTTATGTACTAACAACCTGCAAAAATTTAGCTTTCCCTAAATTAGTTGCGACACGAAACCTTTACTGACTGGGCTACTAGCTACGAAATGCCTTTTTTCTCCTTTTTTCCCCTTTTCATTTTTTTTTCCCCGATGTCATATAAACTCTTGAACCTGTGAAGTATTATGGTGCAAACCGCAAATTCATGCGACAATTTGTTGATTTTCTATGATTTTTTTAAATGTGTCAAGGACTTTTCGGACACCCGGTATTTTTTATTTTTCCAATAGGTAAGATTATTTAAGGCTCATTTTCAGTCTGCAATAGGTAAAATGAACTGTATGTAAGCAATTTCGCATTATTGCGTTTCAAATTTAAGTGAGTCCAGGACACAAAAATCGTCAAATTTTGATTTTTTTTTTTTTTTTTTTTTTTTTTTTTTTATAAATCATTTTAAAAACTAATCCGTCTGCTTAAAAGGAAGTTTGAATCTTGTTTCTATCTTAATTAGAACGAAAGATACAATCATTTTTGTGGCATGCATTTAACTAATATTGCATTTCACTTTAAAAATTTGAACGCGTTTTTCTCCATGATGCAATTTTTCTCAATTTATTGCATTCAAACTGTTATAAGTCAGGAACCGATAAAGATAACGTAATGAAATTTGGAGTATATCTTTTTCAAACAGTTTACTTTAACTTTTATTCGATGAATTTTAAAAAAACGTTTACTGCTGAAAATATGATTAAAAAAAAAGTAGCTTCGAATTTTTTGAAATTTTTCTTCATTTTTTTTAATTTTTTTATTAAAGTAATATTTTTAAAATCGATGAATAAAAATTAAAGCTTAGATATTTGTGTATAATTTTTTTTAATTTTGAAAATTGACGTAGAATATTTTGAGTTATAGCAATTTAAAGCAAACCCATTTTTTTAAACAAATTAAATTTAAATATAAAACGTTTTTTTTTAAATATTTATGTTATGGTTTTGCTTATTAAATACATGGTGAATCAGTGAAAAAATTTCAAAACTAAAGTATTTAATAAAAAAAATTTCAAAATGTGTCCCGGACCCCCTTAACACAAAATAAAGTTTTATATTCATTTTTCCTAAGGTGACCGCCATTAACCGAAACTCCCCTAAATTCTCTATGATTTTCAATTTCAACTGTTGCTTTTTTATTTATGTTGACAAATTAAGCTCTTATAATTTATTACATTACATAATCTTGGACTTTTTACATTATTATATATTATAATATATAATAATGTAATATTTGGATAATTGGAGTTTCTCTGCTAAGGGTCTCTTTTAACTAATTACAAATCACTCGTATATATATATATATGTTGAAAATGGGGAAAAACTATTTTTAAAGAAATGAAGCTTTTAATTAACAATAAAAAAAAAAAACTGCTAAACCTACGTTAAGTGTGTTTTCGAAATCCTAATTTAATTTCTTCCTGACAGCAACCTCAGGTAAGCAAAGTTTTCAAAACAAGTGCTTTGGGAGATGGATGTGTGAAATATCAGCTGCTCTTTCCATGCAATTACTTTAACACTTCATTATCTTTAAGGATTTGTAACAAGTAAACAAGGATTGATGATTTTCGAATTTTTTCTTCTTTAATAATGAAAATATATTGTTTAAAAAATAAGCAACTGGTTTATTTTTTACACTTAAAAAAAGTAGACGTTATTGTACTTATATATATATATTTCTTTTCGTCTAAAATTCTAAAAGCGAGTTGGATAATAAAAGAGTTCGATTGATTGAAGCTCTACCGTGGTTATGGTTTACTAATAATTTTTATCCTATCAAAAAAAAAAAAAAAAGCGAAGAAAAAACATTTAACAAATGCTTTAACAAATTCTGACACTTAGTTACTTGTTAAAATTTCATCAGTAATGTTTGGAAATCGTCTCTACAAAGTTATTTATTTGCTTTAGTAAAAAAAACTATCATGATTCTTTTATTTCAATTTAGCGTCAATACTAATTTAATGTTGATACTAAAATTTCTGATACTTTTCATGAAATAACATCTTAAACACTAGCCCCGGTAAGTAGTCTTAAATTAGACTCGGAGATTCGAAAAGATTTTAATCAGACTGAAATCAGATTTGCGAGTGAATAAGATGCTTAACATATATTTGATTAAGGAAATTTTCTCATGAAAACAAATGCAAATTTCTACTCTTTGATATGGCTTTCATTTTTAAGTTTATTGTTATTTGTCATTATTATTCATTATTAAAAAGATTTTTCATCAGCTTTATGTGACAGTAATTTTTGCAGGGATATTTTAGTCATTGTATCAAATTCTGGGTTTTAATTATTTACTTATAACATTTTTTTTCAATATGGGAAGCAATTTCTTTAATTAAAATACATTAAAAATATATACTTTATTTGCATTAAAAATATATACATTAGAAATATATTTTTACGCTCAAAATAAATTGTACAGAGAAAAAGACATTTTCATTTGAGGCAGTAAGAAGCCAGGGGGTGCCTCCCCTTCGAGCAAAGGCGCACCCCCCTGAAAATTGCGACCCCCCAAAAAAGAAAAAATGCCCCTTATAACACCCCCTCCTAAAAATTTCAATTGCTCAGACTGCACCATGGTCCCCTCCTCTCCCTAGGCAGGCACCCCTAGAGAAGCAAACTGATGTAAGTGGACGTCTTAAAGTTTTGAGTAAAACGCGTTTAAAGTTTGGTAGGCTTTTATTGATTTTTTTTCTAAATCATGCCGTATAGCAGCGCTTACCTAGGCTATTAGTACTACCCCTAGCCCAAGACAAAGTAGGGGTTCATTTACCATTTGTAATGGTTATCTCCCAAGTTTTAATTTTGGCACTTACATCCATTTGCTTCTCACTGCCTCATTTGAGATTCCTCAGTTATAGCATAACTTAAACACGCGCAGTTCTATTTTTTGAAAATTTACAAATTATTTTTAAGCTATTCGGCATCATTGCTCCAGCAGCTTTATGTGATACTGCGGTACGGTTACAAATAAAATTACAGAAGTCAATTTAATCTGCATTTAAGTGCTTGTTTTTTCTCTTTTTAAGTTTGAAAGGGCCTGTTAAAGCAAGGCGTCACTTGATACGCGTCTTATCAGGCTCAGTCATTTCAATAAAAGTTGTAGTATGAAACCAATCAATCAAACAAAAATCCTGGTCAGACTCCAGCGACATCTGTTGGATTTTAAGGCAACTTTAACAATATAAACATCAGATAACTTTATTTTTAAAGTAAATATTCAAAATTGAGTTCAAAAGTGTTTGATTTATTAATTTTAGAACGGATTTTTTTCTTCTTCAAGAAAAATGTTTGAAAAGCTATTTTAGGTTAAAAGTGAAGAAATATGTAACTTTGTTTTCAAGAAATATTAAGTTTCAAAACAAAATCACATGAGTATAATAAGCTGAGGAAGGTGTTTATCTAGTACTAATTAAATCAATATAAAATTCTGTTAATGAAAAAAGTTTTGTGATAAACTATTCCATTTTTCACATGAAGCATTTTCAAAATTATTTGAGTGATGTAACTACAAAGCTTCAATAAATATAAATATGAGTTAGTAATATTGAATATTGATCCTGTCTTATTTATTTCAATTTATACATTAAATAATAATTTCAAATGAGCGAAAAAGAAGTTTGCTGTTTGAAAACGTATGTGAGTAAAATGTTTTGGTTTTGCTGTTTTTCTTTTTTTTTTTGGGGGGGGAGGGCTAATTTCTGTTTTAAATTTATAAAAAAGTTCATTGAAAAAAATTTTCTGTTGATATTATGCGCAATATCATAAAAACAAACATAACATCTTACGCACGAATCCATACTGTTTTTTAAACATATGAACTATGCTCAATAGATTGAATTGATGAAAAATATTTTTTTACTTTTATTATGCAAGAATTAATTACATATGCTTCCTCAAGTACAATTGATAAATATATTTATGGAAACATTCAAAAAGCTTTTAGTATTTTTTTCTTCTTTTTTAAACTTTAAAGTTGAAGTGAAAATCAGTTATTTTTTAAAGACATATTCTAAAACTGGTGAATAACTCAATTTGATATCTTTATTTTTTCACATTAAGAACTAACAAAATGCACCAAAAATGCACAGAGATACAATTATTTTAAGAGAAAAATATGTAGAAAACATATCAAATAAAATTTTATCCATGAAACTGATCGTTAGTATCGATCATTATGCATTACAATTTATGTCTTTAAGGAGAACGTTGTATGTTAAAGAACAAGAAATTTAAATCATTTAAAAGTACATTAAAACAGCAATGGGTTGACCAGGAAATAAATGCTAATAAAAATTTCAAAAAATGAAAAGATGGCAGCTTTTTATTTAAAGATTTTTACATATACCTATTTTCCAGCATTTAGAAAAAAAAGCATCATTATAGTAAAAATTATTGAAAAAATTAACATACGTGAAACATTTGGCGCGTTTTAAAAATTTTTGCCAAATTATGTAATTTTCTAAATTAAACAGCATTAAAAAGCACCCACGTTACGGTAATCTAGTCGGAGATCAATTAAAGTGTAAAATAATTCGCCAAATAAATATATCAATTAATTAAAAAACAATAAAAGTTCCATTGCAATGTTAGAAGAATAAACATTTGCGGCAACAATTTTAGCAATAGAAAAAGTTTTCGCCATTTTCGCGCCGAGATAATTACCCCACGATTTTAATGTCAGTATTAAATGGCAAGAAATATAATGCTGTCAAGTTTTGTGACGCCAAAGGATTACATATGTGCGTCACGCTCACGATGCAGTTCAAATCTTGGCGATTTTTTTTCATTTTATTTGTTGCCCCCGTATTTGGTGTTTTGGTTTCAATAAAATGAAGCTTTTTTTATTGTCAAACATAGTTTGTTTAGCGGATTATTCTACATTTTACTGAAATGTCGTTACTTTTAATGTCGTTTCGTGTTTCGTTTCATTTAATGGGAGGATTATGTAATAAAACTTTGAATGCCTTTCGATGATCTAATTTATTTATTTGTCGAAACAATATGCTATTTTGTCTTTTTCTTGGATTTTTTAATCAAAACGAAGTAAAATAATTCGCCAAATCAATTTTAAGTTCTCCATCACTATGTGACATAATCAGCCGAATAAGTTGACCGAGTCATAAATGGAAACTGAAAGTGTGTAAATTTTAAAATTAGAAAAAGGAGCAAACATAACATGGTTATAACAATGCAAGCTTTACTTTTTAATTTTCGCCGACGATGATGTAAGTGTAATTTTTTTCAGTTTTCGCCAAGGTAGAGAGAAAACTCACCAAGTCAAGCGACGTGCCTATAACGAAATAATATCCAAAGAGAAAATATGTATTGCACTCATACCGATATTGTGAAATAAAATGATCATTGTTAAAATCTTGGCGATTGTGCCATTAAATACCTCTTTAAAATATGCAGTAAAAGACAATTTATAAACAGCAAAGGATTCCTTCCTAGAAGAATAATGTTTAAACCGTTATCGATATTAACTCACCTCAAATGTTTCAAAAAAGTTAGACGTAATCCCAGGGCCCGACTAACTAAACGTGAGGCCCAAGGCTCACAATGCTTTGAAAGCGCCCTTGTATTCATCACTTTCAGTCAAAGCGAAATAATGTTAAAATAATGTTTAATTAACATTTATCCAAAAGAGGAATTTGATTATTTTCACAAAAATACATGATTTTTCATTGCGATTCATAAGTTTTTAAAAACATTTTTGCCCCTACGGAAGAGGGGGCATCAGGCCCAGGCCTAGGATGTCTGTGCCGTAATTAGGCCCTGCGTAATCCCAAAATAATGAAAATAGTATTTATTTAATTTAATTTAAAATAAGACATAAGCTTCAGGGATGAACTCGTATATTTTGCCAGAAGCGAAAGTCAATGAGAAATAGTTGAATATTGAGTTGGGACCAGCTTTACCTGAAAAGAAAAAAAAAATTCCCCTGAAAAACAGAACTGATACGCCGTTCCGGCATCAATTCGCCCTGTACTACTCATCGGTTAATCATATCAATGAAATTTTACGTTAAAGATAGAAAAAACCTCCCTTTTAACAGCAGAAATAATACGTTAACTAATGTAAACAAAGGATCGCCCGGTTATACTACAGCGCACTCTTGTGGGCAAGTCGGGCCTTTGATCTTTTGAGAAATGACTGAGCCTGATAAGACGCGCATCGAGTGAAGCCTTGGTTAAAGTTACCTTTTATATATTTTAAAAAACCAGGTTGGTTTTCCTCTTTAGTAAATATCACTGCTGATTTTACTCTCGATTACATTTGACTGCTTTTGTAGTTTTTTACTTTTTCTTGCGCCTTTCTTCTTCAAAGCGCCTGTGTTGATTCTATCAATCAACATTACTCATTTAAAACTTCATGACTGAACCTTGATCTTTTCGGCAACTCAAAATGATTAATATCCTGCAACGAAGTTTTATCCTAACGTTGACGTACTCAACACCCTTTCATTACGCCTTATACCCTCTTTGAGGAATCCCACCCATTGAATTAACTATTTGTCACCAGCTCTGGCTATTTAAAATCCAAATTGAAAACAAACCAATCCATCTTGACGCTGTTGAGTTTGATCCTCGCTTTTTTGAGAGAGACACAAATAAATGGTTTGCGCAGTCACAAGTTCAAATTGACACTTTTAATCTTATTCACCCGCAGGAGATAGATCCGAAAAACTTATCCTTTTGGAAAATTTACACAGACAGATCAAAAACCCCAAACCGGGAAGTCTCTGGTCTTGTGGGCTTGGCCGGCAATACAACTTTTTGAAGCTCTTCGGTGAGGCTTCGGGGTATAACTCAGTCCTCCAGGTAAAACTTTTAGGAATTAAAAATACTATTCAACTTACACAAGTCTCCTAACAAATTCTTCCAAATTTTTTCCGACAATTTGTCGGCTCTATTGGCACTGAAACACGTCTTTCATCGAAATTCTTTGGTTCAGACAATTCTAATACAGATAACCAGATCGTTTAAAAATTTCGAAATATTCTGGGTCAAGAGTCACTCCCAAAACAGTGGAAATGACGAAGCCAAAAGGCTAGCCAAAATGGCAGCAGAGACGAAAGATCTTCGGAAAGACTTGAGCGTACCCTTACCCGTGTCCCACCTAAAGAAACTTCTTCTAGAACAACTTTGCTTGGATTGGCAGTATCTTTGGGACAACGCGGAGACGGGCCGTGAAGTATACGAGACATTTTCCACAATCAAGCTATCTTCGCATGTATCTCAGAGCTGCCATACTATCTTCTCAACAGGCAATGGCCCCTTTCCGTCGTATTTAAACAGATTCAACCTTATTGTCTCCCCCATCTGCTCATGTGGAGAGGAGGTGGACTGTTTCTATCTTTGAATGTCCACTGAGAGTCGATCACCATCTTCTCTGACCTGTGGGCACACCTCACCAAAAGCATCTGAAACAAGCCCTTGGACTGCGTTACAGCACCGCATGTCTCTCCGCAATATTTCATTCCTTATCAATGAAAGGCAATCTATACCAGAGCACAGTTTAATCTATCCTCTTCTCTCTCCCTTTTCGTTTTAATGTTCTTTCTCATTTTCCTTTTATTTTTTCCACAACATTTAATCACGTTGGTTCGCCTTAATGAACTGCGGTTTTTTTATATGTTTGTAAATAATTTCAAGAGTTCAATGTAAAAATGTTCTATCTAACTCACTCGTTTCACTGTTTTCAATTCCTACTACTTGGAACCTCCCCCCCCCCTCCCAATGTTTTTATTTATGTACTATTTGCTCAACGCTACCCATCCTATCTCATCGTCTACCTAAACAACTCCTATATGACCCTCAGCGTAATCCTGTTTTTAATGAAAAATAGCTATGGAATGTCTTCCCTTCTTTGGCTAGGCAATTCAACAGCGACTTTAGCATTTAATGCACACACATTTTCCTTTTGATACTTGGTATATATTACCACCATTCAATGTCTACTCTTGCCGACTGTACTTGGTAAGAGATCTTTGTGTAACTATATATTGTTATCGTTTTATGTTTCTGTGCAACTATACATTGTAAATGACCTCTGATTTTGTGTAATTATATGTTGTAATTGTTTAATAAAAGCCTTGAGGGTGCCGTTACAGGTTAAGCCACAACAACGACAGGCATTGTGGCCCCTAGAAGAGTGAAGTGAAGTAAAGTCTAAAACTCTGCGAGTTTTACTATTTTTAAAGCGAGGTCCTTTCTCAGAATGTTTACATTAATGCTTTTGATACTTCGAAATCTTCAAAAAGTTAAATAGTTTTTTTTTTACCCTTTTGACCTATCTCTTCTCTAACAGATTTCACAAACACTTTTGTCCGACCGAATCGTGGTTTGTCAAATCTTCTTTTTTCGTTTATTGAGGACACTTCATTATACCATCTGATTGTATCTCACTATATCTCAATATACAATAATTTCTAAAAATGAAATCTCTCTTTATCTAGTGTTCAAAAATTGCACCCTTTTATACTCTTTGATAAATATATTCCTCTAAATTTATTCCTTCAACCCAAGTAAAGAAAAAATATAATTACTTCAACATTACAGTTCTTGCAATAGCTTATATATACTTTGTGAGAAACTGCTTAATTTAATTGGGAATATAGTAACAAAAGCGCATTTTTTAACTTGCTTCAAAATGTTGTATGAGAACTTATTGATCACGATGCATACAGTTTAACCTCCCCATATGGGGCACTAAGAGGATCGGACAACTTGTCGCTTAAATAGAGGTGTCCTTTCTTCGGAGGTAGATGAACTGATGCATGCCCTTAACTTAACTCAGTAATAGTCAGCTTATTTCATGATAAATATATACCGATAATATTTAAGATTATGTATTGAAAAGTTTCATTTATATAGTACTAAATAAAATTCAGAATTATTCAAATTGCAGAAAAGAATTAAAATTCTATAAAAAAATTTATAGTAACAAAGTTTTGCTATTGATTTTCATTAATTACAATTTTGAATTAATGTGTTACATAAATTTGTTTGATTTCATGTAATTTGCAATGGAAAAAAAAAACAATGTGACCAAATTTCAAATGTTCTATGCAAAGCTCGTCATGGGTGTCTATACCACTATCGGGCACAGCTGAGCAAGCTGAACATAAACGAATTGATGAGAGGGGATAAGCATGAATGTAGGCCTCAGCAGAAGATTTAGAGTACATATTTGTTTACTTGCATGTTAATGTCATGAAAAACTTTTACCAGTTACATTTTGAAGAAAAAGTGAACCTCTAATTCCCATAAATTGGATATTTTTAATTTATTTTCTTTTTGTTATTTTTCTCTGTGACTGCCCTTTAAATAGACTGTCATAGGTATTCAAAAGGACTGGAACCAGAAAAAGCGTCCCTTAAATAGAGGTGTCCCTTATACAGAGATGTGCCTCAAAGTAGGTACTACTGTATACATAACCAACGGAACAACCACGAAAAAAGATTTTGTTTCTCAGGCCACATTTCAAATATTTTATCTTAGTGTGTCTCTTCAGAATGAAACACCTTTTATTATTACAAAGACGATTGCTAAATAGAGAACCAAAATTGTACGGTAACATAAAATAAATTCTTGCAATACGATGTCTAAAAATAAGTATCTGTATAATCAACATCTGTTTCAAAATAAACTTCAAAAAAGAGAAAAGAAAATGTATGCACGTACTATCTGATAGTCAGTGGCACATACAAGGAGAGGGTCATGGGGGTTATGACATCCCCCCCCCCGTAAACCGTCGATATCAATATTATTCGTACACTTTGTGTTTAAGCACGTAATAAATAAAATGTAATTTTCAATTCTTTAATTTTTTTAAAGTAAATATTTAAAATATTGCTTTTTTCGATTGCCTATGGAATGAATTAGTACCCTTTAAGCTCTACCAAGTGCCTTACTCCTGGACAATTTCGTTCATTTTATTGAAACCCAAGCAGTTTCAGAAGTTTTTAGTACCAAAACCACAAGTTCGTTCATGGGGGGAGGGGTGCTCATTCTTCAGCATGCCACCCCCTTAAAATGGTAGTCTTTATCCACCCCTTCTGATGAATTTTACTTTTTAAATCATTTACTATCAACTCATCACTAAATATGAGTCAGTGTGAAGTAGAGGCATGTGAGTGTCAAAAATGAAAAATTTCGAAATAATCAGTACAGTGAACCTCTCCTCCTTTTGGGGTAAGAGCCAGAACTATAAGAAGTGATGAGTGCTGCTATACAGAATAATTTTGGGAAAAAAGTTCAATGAACGCCTACCTAAGCGCAAATCTAAGCGCATTTTGCTTAAAACTTGAAATTTCTTACTTACATCCCTTTGCTTCTTACTGCCTTATATGTTCTGTAATATCTGAATGTATATGCACAGAAAAAGCGCCATTCACGGATTCACCCATCATTTGCATTCATTCGGTTTTCAGCTCTTATTCTTGGAAATATGTTTCTAAAAATAGCAGTGGAATACCTAGACTTGCTTTATTTGAAAACGCGTGCAACAATATCTTAAAAAGATGTTGACGTTCAAACAGAACGGTACACTGAGCATTTTGGCTGCAAAGGAAAGTGCAAGAAATCTTTTGAAATTTTATAAAATGCAAATGTTTACGAATTAAATTTCATCGATAATATAATCCAACACACATCTATGAAATAAAATTTTACAGTTTGGGAAAGGGTATTTGTGTATTCGGTCTATTTTACGTGCATGGTAACTATTCATGTAATGAAAGAAAAAATATATTTACAAACATGATTAAATGGTTGCTTTCTTATAAATTGCGTAGCATTTTGATGGAAAATTCAGATACCATTTTTTTGAGATCGCATTTTAGGTATTTTTTTAGAAACGCATTATGACCGCATTTGTAATAACTTTTGCAGATAAATAGTTTCAACAGTTAAGGCACGAAAATAATCATCATTTTCTCCGCTTTAACACATCTACCAAATCATATCAATATCATACCTTTAATACGTCAAGAAAAGTGTATGGCAATGGATTACGATTAACTTGTTTTACAAATCAACTAAATATTATAGTTATTGTGCACCTGAAATTTACTTAAAGGGGTGAATTGCAAGTTCGTATCCTTACTTTTGTCTAGATGAAAAAGCCAAATACGAAGCAACTTTCGAAACTTAAACAATTTTCAACACCTTGAATTGTTCGTGAAAGATACAATATATTTTCCAAGATATCAATTTGTACTAGGTACTTCATTTAATGTAAAAAAATTAAATATAATAAAATGAAATATATTTAGAATAAAATTAAATATGTTCACAACAAGCTGAATAAATCTACCCTCAGCCATCCTCTAGTTCAGCATTTTTTAAATTGTGTTCCGCGGAACCCCAGGGTTCCACAAAACTCTCTAAGGCGTTCCACGAGATTTGCATGTGTTGGTTTCTCACTTTTCAAGTTTGTTAATTAAAAAATTGATAAAAGTAATGACTTTTCAATATGAAAAATATTTTATTATTTCTTTTTTACTTTCGTATACCAATCATTAGCCATCATCTCATTGTTACTCATCAGCGTAAGTCACTGCAGGAATAAATTTATTTATCGCCGAAAATAATGCAAATTTTAGGCTATCAAAAACAGCTTGAAATTGTGTCTTTCAGATTTCGACTGAGATTCAGAGACTGACTTTCAGATTTTCCAAGATCAATCTCAAAACATTCCCTTCTCAAATTGCGTTATAAAAACTTCTATTCCGAAAAAAATCCGAAAGAAGCCATTGACCCCTTAATATCCCCAAAGAAGTTTATAAAGGGAATTCAATATTGAAACAATTTCGGGAGGGCATCCCAAACACCGTTTTTTACAACATCTCCAACTATTGCCTAAAATTACGAGTTTGACGTCAATTTCAAATATTCTACTCTTGATACCAGTAGCTACTATCCATGACAGCAGTTTAAGGAGCATTACTGGTTTAGAGCGTCTAATTGGTCTAGCTTTGTCTGATATCTACAAAAAATGGCATCAAAGTATTTAATTTATAAATAACTTTTAAAATGTTGAAAAATAAGAGACATTTTGCTTTTTAAGGTTTAAAGACTGTTTCTGTGTGAATTTAAGAAAATTCTTAGCACTATTGTAAAATAAATCAGTATTTCTCCTCCTAATGAAAAAAAAATCATAAATCTCATGCATGAATTCTGAGGTTAGTTATCCCTTTATAAATCACAATTAGAAGTGCATTGGTATTTTACAATAGCAAATAATAGTTACCAATTATCATTGATAATCATTATCAATAATTAAGTCTATTTAACTAGTGTCCAAAAATCAAGATAAGTCTCGTTTTGGATCATGAAATCAACTTTAAATAACGAATTAGGGGTGCTCCTATTATCTCTCGAACTTCGGGTAAAGATCACCTCGTGCAGCTTTTCAGGGGCTTTAGCATGCTGCAAAAAACGAACAACTACGACTTTTTCACGATGAGATATACACAAATATATGGTTTTTCCAAAATAAAAGGTACCCTATGTTCACCCCGGAACCCATGACAACGTGTAAACAAAATTTCATTATGATCGGTTGGGTAGTTACGGCGTGAAAAAGTAACAAACAAACCAACAAAAAAAAAAAATAAACAATCAAACGAAGTCACTTTCACATTTATAAAATTAGTAAGGATTAATAAGGATATATATTAGTGAAAACAAGAATTGAATTTTTAGTTTAACGCTGTGATCAAACATGAAATAATTACTCAACATGCAAAACACATTAGTTTATTTCACACATTAAGTAAAATTACGTGTTGTGGCCATCACGAAACTGGTTTCTGTGCGCATCTTTTGAATCATTTGAACTAGCGTATAATCCTTCGTGCAGTTGCTACTACGAAATTCCGTTATTCGCAAAAATGATAAGATTCGAAAAAAGCGGGAAATTGGCAATCTTTATTCATGCCGTAAATTTTTCGCACCAATGCTTGCGCAAGGAATGCTTTTCCTTTGCATGCGTAAACAAAGAATTGGAAATATCTATTTGCATAGGGTTACCAAAAAACAACTGGGTGCTAAAATAAAAATTGACAGCAGTGCCCATTTCCAAATTATCGATCTGTCCTAGCGAAAGAGGAATCAAAGAGCGCTAATGTAAAATAAGTTCAAAAGTCTAGCTTAAATTCAAATAATTTATTCTTTAACAAATAAAAGATGACAACCAATCAAACGTTTTACTCAATGCCATTTCTCCGATAATTTTTCAAGAATTAAATTGTGTGAGAGGCATTCTTGTGAAAACGAGATTTTAATATAATTTATCTTTCACACTGTTGTATTAATTAAGCTATTTCGATACAGTCGCTATTTCGATAATTGAATCAGCGTCTGTTTACGTGCGGACTCACATAGAGTCCAAATTTTCGAATAAAACATAACATTACTTTTTATGCGTAGTACTCGCTATGATGCTGAGAGCACGTTCGATTGCACCACCCCATTGTCCCTTATGAGTTATTGGCACCAAAATTGAATCAGCTCTTGTGTTCTTTAAGATCTACCAATCGATTAATTTTGGTTTTCTTCCGTTATTTACGTCTCCAGTTATAGCAGTAAAAATTAATGAGAAAAAACACGTTACCCCATTTTGTGCTATTGCCACCAAAATTGAATCAGCACTTGTACCCTGTAGGTTCAATATATGAATTAAATTTTTCCGAAATTCAATTTGTCATGTTGATAAAAAGTTGCCCCTACCGATCCACATACTGCACAAAAAAATTTATTCAAATCAAAAAATATTTAGGTGTCCTGCAAGAGGACTAAAGTTTATAATCTTCTTCAACAAAAAAAAAACTTTTTTTTTGGTTGAAAATTGTGAGTAATAAAGCCGGAAATTATCGTCAAGTAAAAGGTTTTGCTCTCATGCGGCATTTAGGTTCCCGCATACTACGCAAAAATAAGGATATTTTAAAGTTCAAGTTAGAATTTTCAACATAAATGTATTAGCTTTTAAGATTTTTTTCTTTTTTTTTTGCAGACGTTGGTTTAAAAATATTTTGCTAATAAAGAATTTTAGATTTATTTCTTTATGTTTTATAGATAAAAAATATTTGTAAAAAATATTTATTTTCTGGTTTCATTGTAAGATTTTTCATGTGAAATTAAAAAAAAATAAATTAAAAACTTATGAAATAACCTTGCAAACATGGTTTTCATTTTATTGCATAGAAGTATGAAATTACAAGAACTAAGTACAAAAAACGAAACACCAACACATGTGTAGAATATTATGTGCATGATCATATTATTTAAAGCTTTTTCTATACTACTGTTTTAAAAAAGCTCTAAAAGGATGCGTGAGTTTTGCTGGAGACTTTTTCAGCCTGAAACAAATGATTTTATATCAAGCTATCATTGCTTAGAAACTTATCAAAATAAACTATTTCGAAAAAAAAAACTTTAAATATTTAAGGAATTAATAGTTAATTAATTTAAAACATATGTCAAACTCTTTTTCAGAATAGATTTATCAGAATTTAAAGAAATGATTTTCCTCCAATTAAACTAAACTATCTAACTTAAGCCTCTTTTACAGTTCATATTAATCCATAGTAGTCGATTTAAAATGACTTTTTGTTTAATTTTGGAAGTTCTTTTCTATCTATGAGCTTTGACCGAATAAAGCCACCCCCTTCCTTTAAGCCGTGTACGCGTTTTGAATCTTCCGTGATCTCTTTAACAATTTTCTCTACTGCTTGTGCGTGCGATGGAATCCTAAACTCTTTTCTGTCACTTAGGCATGTTATACATCGCAACAAATGATTCAAGTTCAGAGTTAACCAAATTAACAGAATTTATAACAAAGGTGTATGCACCCTGCTGGTTTACAATCAAATCTGAGTATAAAATTATTCATGCATCTAAGAATTTTTGAAGATTATAAATTTTGGATACAGATGTTAAGAATATTGTCCATTCAACCTTGTAAAGAAATGTTTTTATGGCTCATTCAGAGCATTTTCTTGTAGGAATGCTGTTTGGCCAACGTAAACATATTAGATTGCTTGCACTCAAGAAGATTGAAAAATCACTTCAAACTAAGCAAACTGAGGTACGAGTCTTTAAATGCACTAAAGTTAACCTTGAAGCTGAAGATTACGTAGATTTAACTAATTGGCAATCTACAGCAATTACGGAACCACCCCTCGTTACTGATATAAGCATTGCAGAGCAGGAATTGATTGCTGAAACTGACCTTAGTGACGGAAAAGAGTTTAGGATTCCATCGCACACACAAGCAGCAGAGATTATTTTTAAAGAGGTCACAGAAGCTTGAAAACGCGCGTACACGGCTCAAAGAAAAGGGATGGCTTTATTCGGTCAAGGCTCAGGGATAGAAAATACCTTTCAAAATTTGAAACAAAAAACCATTTTTAATCGACTACTATGGATTAATATGAACTGTAAAAGAGGCTTAAGTACGATAATTTAGTTTAATTGGAGGAAATTCATTTCTTTAAATTCTGATAAATCAATTCTGAAAAGGAGTTTGACATATTTTTAAAATTAATTAATTATTAGTTCCTTAAATATTTAAAGTTTTTTTTTTAATTTCCCGAAATAGTTTATTTTTATAAGTTTGTAAGCAATGATGACTAAATATAAAATCATGTGTTTCATGCTGAAAAAGCCTCCAGCAAAACTCACGCATCCTTTTAGATCTGTTTAAAAACAGTAGTATGGAAAAAGCTTGATATAATATGATAATACACATAAAATTCTACACATGTATTGGTGCTTCGTTTTTTGTGCTTACTTCTTGTAATTTCATACTTCTATGTAATAAAATGAAAACAATGTTTGCAAGATTATTTCATAACCTTTTTTTTAAAAAAAACTTTACATAACTAATCTTACAATGTAACCAGAAAATTAATTCTGATATTTTTTTATCTATAAAACATAAACAAATAAATCCAGAATTCTTTATTAGAAAAAAAAATTAAATTAACGTTTGAAAAAAAAATCTTAAAAGCTAATACATTTATATTGAAAATTCTAACTTGAACTTTAAAATACCGTTCTTTTTGCGTACTATGCGGGAACCTAAATGCCGTATGAGAGCAAAACCTTTTATTTGTCGATAATTCACGGATTTATTACTCACAGTTTTCAATTTGAAAAAGTTTAGCATTTTTTCTAATATTAAAAAAAAAACAGAAAAAAGTTTTTTTTTTTTTTCAAGAAACTTTTAAATTTTATGCCTTTTTCTGGACACCTAAATATCTTTTGATTTGAATGAAATTTTTTGGGTAGTATGTGGGTTGGTAGGGGCAACCTGTTATCAACATAAAAAATTGAATTCCGAAAAAGAGTTTTTTTCAATACACCCTATTCCACAACCATTGGAGTTAATATGAAAACCACCGTTTGTCAAGCTTAATTTCAGAGCAACGTCTGCAAAATGTTGAAGATTAATCTCCGGAGATTTCAATACAGCCAGGCAGTTGTACTAATTATAATTCACGGCAAACATTACTTCTGCTAGCTGCCCCGGTCACCTGGAATCATCAGAAGGATGTCAAGCGGACACTGGACTGACAATACAGAGAGAATGCCTAAGGGATCACACTTGGTGATTAAATTTCTTTGAGTAATCATTTTTTATGGGTTAAACATTTACGCAATTTATGTATGGAGCTCATGTGGTACAACTCAAGTAGTGAAAATGATATCACACACACACACACACCACTAATACATCTTGCAGTAAACTAAGTTGATAATATTGGTAGTTTAAGAGAAAAAAATAGACATGCGTTCTGAATAGAATAGAAAACAAAAGGAATTTAAAGAAAGGAAATTGAATCTTTGACTATGTGAATTCAAGTTATATTTTTCGCATTAGCGAGTGTATATGGGTGTGTGTGTGCAATATTTTATGTGTGTGTAGCCCCGTGTGTGTGTAGATGTATTCGTGCATGTGTGTAGAAGTGTGTGCATGTAGACGGCTATGTGTATGTGTAGGCGTGTGTGTGTGTAAGAGTAGATGTGTGTGTGGACCGTACCTCAATTTTATGGTGTAGACGTGAACGTGTGCGTGATCTGTGTAGATGTGTGTGTATGTGTTTATAGGCGTGTGTGCGTCTATTTGTGTGTGGGGCATAGACCCTAAGTTAAGCCTTGAATGATCGCAATTGATTTTCAACCATGCGACCAAAATTTTTTCAGCTAATAAATATTTTAAAACAACAAGCTATACTTATTCTCAAATTGTGATGGTAAATCGAAAAATCAAAGCAATTTCAACTTTGGTCAAATGAAGAAAATAAGCACTTCTTAATTGTTTAAACAAGAAGATTTCGTATGATATTTTCGATAAAATTGCAGATTTTCCAGGTACAGTTTCAAATTTTAAAAAAAAATGCTAAGATCATCTATATGTTACAAGCGATGAAGAGACAAAACATTTTAACTATAAGTTTTTATTTTAATGGTTTTTTTTTCAAGTTAAAAAATGTTAAAGCGACCATAATGCTTCGAACCCGAGACAACTAATCTCCAACACGAAGCAAAAATCACCAAGAACATCAACCTGCCATTTGTTTTTCAAATATATTGTTTTTGGAAAGAATAACGCAAGAGAACATAAAAATGTTTTTTCTTTGGTGCACAGCGTTTGAGAACGTATTTTATATATGCATGGGGCTCTGAATCGAGACATGAAATTAATTTTTCTCTAACAGATCTACTTATTTCGATAAGTGCTGATATTTTACCCAAAACATGCAGTTTTAATTCCATATTGCAAACTTCTAAAGCAAGTATACTATTCTAAAACAGGGATTGCTTCTGGCATATTTACCCTATTGACAGCCTGCACAGTCTAGTAACTAAAAGGAAACTTCACCAGATGTAGTAGACATTAGACAAGTTTGGCTGTAATAACGCTGCAGTAACGTTTCAACAAGCTATGATCAATGTGTAAGTTCTTGCTTTGCATATATTCGCTTCGCGCGATGTGTGATGAATTGAATCTATGTATACAATATTTTCAGGGCACGATTAATATAGTGGGTGACCCAAAATAAACCTCTTTGGGGGTCTTCTGAAATAAATCTTTATACCAAACTTTAATGAGGAACCAGGAGTAGAAATTTCAGGGGCATTGAGATGTTCAAGCAATCATTCAAAATATTTGTTGAGATGAAGAGCATCACACACTTAAGCAGAACTAAAAAAAAGTAAATATATAAAGTAGAATGACTTAAGTTTGTTTCATTTTCTTACGTTAATTCTTCTTAAGTAATACTACTACAGTCTTATTCATTTTGAGGCTCTTAAAAATTGGAGAAGCACGGCCAACTGCCCAATTGACTTGTTTGGTAATTAGGCTCTGATTATTTATACACTACAATAGGAATAAAAAAAAATCCATGTTTTGTGTTTTATTCGATCTATAGAGGTAATTTAAACCCATTTTATGTACTATATCGTAGAAATTTGAACTTCTGGCCAAAAACTAATGTCATATTTGAGCTCAGGGTACCAAATTCATACGAAATCAGTTTCAAAAACCCCAGCACCAAAATCACTATTCCTCAGTGAATCGATTTCATATAGCCTGTTAAAGTACACTAAAAAATTTTAGTGTATGTCAATACCAAAAATGGTGGCAACTACTTTACACCAAGTGTCGTGTAGTGAAACACCACAGATAATTCTTGGTGCTTGACCATTTTTGGTGTTGAGATACACTAAATTTTTTTTACAGTGAACATATTATACAAGTTTTAATTTCCCAATTGATTATTAACAACACAAATACATAGAACTGTTTTGTATATGAAGATTCTCAACTTTATATTTTAATACGAGGAATGGACATTTATGCCTATAAGTTGTTCAGAAAAGTAACTTTCAAAAACACTTGAAGAAACTAAAATTATCTGTATATTAGAACAATAAAATTTAAACTTTTCAAAAAACAACACAAAAATGGAAGAGTTTAAGATTTTAATCAAATTTATGCAAGAAGATTTCTTAATTAGTCTTAAAAGTCTGGTATACATAAACACGAATTACAAAAACCAGCAGAATATAAAAATTTCAAAAATCTCGATACAATGACGATAAAGTTTCTCGCTCTTCAAAAAAAGTTATATTACAAAAAAAAAAAAAAAAATGTTTACTAGGTCTCACCGTTTTCCCGGAAACCGCGCCACACACATACACACACAAACATGTTATTTTATCATGAATTGATATACTGTTAACCCACAGCCGTAAAACAGCCATGTTGAAAATGGCTGTAAAGTTGTAACGATCATTCATAAAAGAAGACATTCGTTAGTTTATCCTTTGGATGGACTAAAGACTTTTCTAACAATGGTGAAAATAGCTTTGGTTTACGGTAATTGACATTTCATTACAAATAAAATTTAACATACCTTTTGAAAACTTATATCCTGTGCACACGACGATTGTGTGTTGACGACGTTGCAACGTGCTTGAGACTGATTAATGTTTGGTTGCCACCGGCTGTTTTCCAGTCTTACACCAAAGTTGGTGTCAACGGATCCTCAAATGGTGTTTGCGCATGTGCCGTAAGTGTAAGAATTCACCAATATCGGTGTTTGGTTTCAGTTACACCACTTTTGGTGAATGGGAAAGCTAGATATGGTGTTGACTTGAAATAAAGCGTTGATTTGCACAATTTTTGGAGTTGCTTAACACCAAACTTGGAGTATGATTACACCTCAGTTTTTACAGTGTAGATAAAATATTTTTCCACAACTGACAATGTTTTATTTATGTGAGCTTTTTGAGAATTCGCCTTTTTGCAAATAAAAGCATCGGTACAAGTTTGCACCGACTAGATAGCCTCAACTTTAGATATATAGATAACATTTTCATAAGGGAATAGGTAGAAATGATTTCATTGCCTTTTTTCCTCCAGGGGAAAAACTCCTACAAGATCAGTGGTGGATACAAGGGGGGAGGGGTCATGAAGGTCATGACACCCCCCCCCCACTCCCAAAACCCGTAACAGATTATAATTTCTTTCTGTTGTAATTTTTAGATAGCTTCGTTTTCAGTCATGCCGATTTTGTTTTTAAATGTGCTGTAAATAGTTCATTAGTTTAAATCAGTGTTTAGGATTTAGTATCGTGCAAGAAATGTAAAATTTGAGTGCCGTGTTAGCGCAAAACCTCATTATACAAACGTTTACGTAAACTTGGCCACCGTATCAGACGGAAACTTTGTAGAAAAAAACCGGTTTGTTAAAAAAGAACTACATATGACAGGGGTTCCCAATTTTTTCCGACTCTCGGCATACTTTAACGAATAAAAAAGTTTTTCGTGGCACCCTAATCTATTTCAATTGTACACGTATATTGAAAATATGGACAGCTCACAACAACCCTCGCTCGTCCCTCCTTGCTACAACCTAGGTAGGCGCTGCGCCCACTTTAGGAACCCCTGACCTATAACAAAGACAATGAAGCTTACGAGTGACAAAACAGTGTATTTTCAGCAAGTTACCGCCCTATAGCCAGAGCTAAGGCAAAAATACATTAAATACAACGCCAGCTGAGTCATTCCAGCAGATGACTGCAGTTTCGTGCTTATTCGCACTCGTCACCCTGGCATATTAAGTGACTGAGCAGGAGGCGGAAAACCTCATAAGGAAGCTAAGAGTGCCATTCTATATTAGCTACCAGTTCGTTTGGCACTCTAGGCTTCCTTAAGAGGCTTTCCGCCTCCAGCTCAGTCACTTCCTATGCCGGGCTGATGAGTGCTAATAAGCACGAAACTGCAGTCCTCGGCTGGAATGACTGAGCTGGCGGTGTATTTCATGTAAAGCATGCTCTTTTCTCTTTTTTTTTTTTTTTTTTTGGACTGTTGAAAAAACTGATGAACCCCAAACCGATGGTAACATATTTGGAGTTCCTGCATTGGACTGCGACGTCTCCGTCAACCTACAATTTTCTACAATTGGAATTAATCAGTCGATGAGTAATTTATCAAGTCCGCATTATATTTATGGAATATTTAATTTTTAATAAGATTTTCGCCGCATTTTTTACTATAATTTTAAGTGATGTTTTACTATTATTTAAAGTGATTTTATTTTTCTGCAAACAAGATGAATGTGTCGAGTGTTATGCAAGTTTATAAAGATGGGTATGTGTCGAGTATTGTGCAAATGTTGAATCAACCAGGGGTTTTGTGCTCTGAAATTTTCGAAAACATTGAGTTGTCGTTTCCGAAAATTGTCGATTTACATTCTAAAAAAGAAAAATTATTTCAAAAGAAAACTTTTTCAATGATTTTTGTCAATGAGTTCGATGATTTTTGTAAGCATATTTGAAGAGCTTTTATAATTTGAATGATTTTTGTTTTTGAAGAGCTTTTACAGGAGGGGGGGGGGGGGAGGTGTTGTTCGTAGAAGAAAGTTTTCGTACGTAAGACTACGTTCTTGAACATGACCCCCACCCGCCCTTAAAATGAAATCCTGTATCCGCCCCTGTACAGGATACACTCACAAATGTTGCAGTGACAGTTGTTCTAGTGACAAATTGCCACTAGAAAGTGACACGTGCTAAAAATGTAGGCATGATAATTTCATATAAAACACAAAATAAACTAGGTTGGGGATTTTTTAAAAAATTTATTATTGCATGTTTTTTTTTTTCTAACAAATAAACTATATCGAAAAATAGAACATCATATACTGTCTTCACTTATTTCCTAAAATGCATTCTATAAATTCATTTGTTGCACTTAAGTTTATTGTGCTTCGTGAAGGATTCCAATGAGTGAGAAACCGTCTTTGTTATTTCAATGCAAATGATTTCCATAATGTCAAAGGATGCTTTGAATTATTCATAATCAGGCGAAGAAAGCAAATAAATTTTCCTGAGCTTGATACAGCTTCTTAACTTGGTCATCGTAACTATGTTAATAATGATATATTTGCATACATTTAACTCTAAGTCACGTATAGCTTTCAGCTAGTATACCACAGTTACAAAATTTAGCAATATATCTTTCGGTTCGTATTTTTTCCCCCACGCAAACGTTAACACTTTTATGTTGTTTGCTTATAAATATGTAATGTGTTACGCTGGTGCTACTTGGGCAACTCACGAAATGCTTGTATTATATTTATGTAATAAAAATGATTCTATTAATAATGAACCATTTGTTACCTTAACGAGTTAGAAAAAAAGTGAACATTTTGAGAAGACTAAAAACCCTATACGTAATTTTTTTAATTGTTTTTTACTTTCTTTTTAATTATTTATTTATTTAGTCTTCGTTTTTTTTTTTTTTTTCTTTGATTGTTGAAGTAATTTCAAGTTATTTTCCACGCTTAATATTAAAAAAAAAAAAAAAGAAAAATGAGCCTCTATTTCTTATGAAAAAGCAAAGAATTGGATGGTCAAATTTCTTCAAATGTAAGAAAGATTTTTGAAAGTGACTGAAGGAACTTCGGCTAGCGTCTTTTAGTGTATTCAAGTTTTAAAATTGTTGACTAAAAAAATGATTAGTTGGATTTTGTGAAAAAATCTATACCAATATAATAGAGAGACAGCGGATTTTTGCATGTTTATATGTTCGTGGTAATATCCGGAACCATTGTAACAATTTGAAAAATTATTTCCCTGTATGAAAGGTGCACTCTTACTGAGTGACATAGGCTATACTTTATGCATATATGCATTTATACTAACTTATTAAAACAATAGTTTGTCTAAGCTACCAGTAAATGCTTCGCACTGTTTTATTCTTATAAAGGTAAAAACAATCGCCGATTTTAACGTCCTCTCGAACTGAATGTTGAGGGATGGAATTACGTGAAAGAAAATAAAATCACGTTGTCAGCATAAGAACCACAAAAAAACTTTGCATGCACTGCAAATAATCAAACACTTTTTGAACACTATTTTCACACGTACACTTGTCCCCTTTTTAAGAAGACTATTTTTGTAATAGCTATTAGAACCGTTTTGTGAACACATGTCATAATACTTTTTGAACACGTACACTTGTCCCCTTTTTTAGAACACTTTTTCCGGACAGTTTTCAAAACACTTCTAGAAACACTGTTCGGAAAATGTATATCCTTTTTAGCTCACTTTTTAGACATTTCATGGATAGTTTAAAAAAATGGTTTTTGAACACTTGCGCTAAACATTTTGTGACACACGTTTTAAAACAGGTTTTAGGATATGTTTCGGAACAATTACCGATCACTAATATCCTCCCGGAATGTGTGCTCTCCAAGTATAAAAGAAGCTTATAAAAAGAAAAAAGAAACAATAATTCATTTTTGATGAGACTGCAGGCTTGATGATGGGTTTAGGCTTTGAGTGAATGTGATTATTAATCTGCATTTTAGTATGAAAATTTAAAATCTAATGGCATCTCAAAATCAATTGAATAGTTTACAGCAAAATGACAAACGAGCAAAAACAGTAGCAGGAAATTGTAGTACAAAATCATATTTACTACAGAAATGACAACTAAATTTGAAATATAAATTTGCATAAGTAAGTTTTCAAAGCCAATCAATAATGTAAAAAGTAAACAGAAATGTGTCAAAAACAAATGGTTATATAAATTAATTAAAAAAAAAAAACTCCTCAAGAACAAAAACTTTTTATTACTGTCTATAAATCTAATTTGTTTACGTTCTTTCTACTTAGCTACTCAGTAGTCTATTGCTCGGTTTATGATCAATGACCATTAAAAAAAGAAGTGTTCTTTTATGCCATTAAAATGCAATGAAATTCTTTAATAACTAATCATGTCTGTGAAACTTCACTGCAAAGATGGAATTGCCAATTAATTAGTATTTAGTTTTTCTTCATTCTGCAAAGTACAAGAGTAAATGCATTAAATTAAAAAAACCAATTTCATTTGAATTAGGCCAAAAAATTCCATTTAACTCATTCCCAGATGTATGTTTAGTGTTTTCAACCCGTCTGCATGTGCATATGAATGTACGAGCAATCAAAATGCCCATTTTTGACAATTACTGAATTCATTATCACGAGTTTTCTCGTGACGTCAGTAAGTACGTATGTATCAGAGGTGAATTCGTAAATGTTACAGTACCAGAAACGCTAATGACAAATGATTGAATAACGATTTTTGGCCAGTTTTGTGTGGAAGCGGAATTATTTTTCTTGAAAAGTAAAGGCGTTACAGTAAGACCAAGCACGAATTCACCTCTGGTTTTAATGTATCTCGCATAACTGAAAAACTGTATGCCGTAATAAGTTAAAATTTTGTATGTAGACTGAGTGGAGTATGGTTGTGCATCTCCGTTTTTAATGTGCACAGAGGTTTCAAAAGAAGCGTTTGCACTTTTTCTTTTTTTGAACCAAATCGGTGTAGTTTTAAATGACGACTAAGAAGATTATTTCTCTCGATTATGTTCGATTCAATCGAATTCTATCTACCAGTCACGTTGCGAGACATTCTCTTCTGGGTGGAGTAAAGGAAATTTCTGGCTTCACTTTTGGTTGATAGAATGCGTTCGAATCGAATCATCAATTATGTTAGGTTGAATATGCCCCTGAAATGATGTTATGAATGGACGCCCACTTGGTGAAAAATTGAGCGACAAATATTTCACTAGGTACTGTTTCTAAATTGTTATTTCAGTATGATTTTTCGGAAAAAATACTTCTGGAATAAAATTTTGTGAAAATCTGATAATTAGGTTGATCAAAAGTTATTAAACGTAACTTGCTTTTTTTTAATGGCACATTCAACTCGATTGTGTTCAATTCGATGGAATGCTATCTACCAGAAGCGTAGTGAGAAATTTCAACTGGATGAGGCAATGCAAATTTTTGACTGTGCTATTGGTAGATGCAATCTTATTCAATTGGATCGAATTATGTTTGAGTTGAATGGACTACTTCAACTTAAAAAGTTTCAGTTGAACTTGAATTTTTTCAATAGTTCGATTTCCGTTAAATAAAAACACGAGTTCACAGAAATTCCTGGTCAAACTTGCTTAATTATACTTTGAAATACAGAGTGCTGTTTAAAAGTTAAATTGTCTCAAGAAAGAAATAAGTTCCCTAATGCAGCTAAAAATTAAAAGCGTATTTAATTTACATTTTAAACTGATGCACTTAAACCTCTAAATTCCTATTTTGCAGTTTACTAAACACATCTTGTAACACAAAATATTTTTAAAATTAACCTAATTGGCATATATACACATTTTAAAATTCCCATCACATTGCTGAAAGTAGTATTGCTGAATCCTCATCGTCTTTGGGCAAAAGTTTAACTAATTGAGTGTTGGTCAACTTTGACTTATTTTGTTTCAGTCAAACGTTTAATTAAATTTAGTGTGGTAGGTTCATTGTTTCAGAGCTTTTCAAACTACGAAAAAAATGACTTTCAGTTTCAAATGTCTGAAAATTTAAATATAAACGACGTCAGGAAAAAGTCTTACATAACTCGAGTTTGAACAGAAGTATGTTCATTTCTTTTCAATAAAAGGAAATCCTGAAATGCATCTGAAGAAATCGTTTACAGTTTTACTACTTAACAGTAATTTAACTCAATATATTTTTAATTAATTTATTTGACACATGTTCAGATTTTAATCATCAGATTTACATCACATTGCTGGACAGTTGTATTGCTGAATCCTCCTTTTTACATGCAAGTCGATTCTATTGTAAAATTCCATAAAAATTTAATTTATAAAAGCTATTTTTTACATTTATAAACTTTATCAGTTGAACACAAATAATATATGTCCCCTTTAACACTAAATTTTCTTGGATAATTTTTTTCTAGAATAAGACCCATCCCCTCTTTCCTTCCCTTTTATCATCAAATATATCTGAAATGTTTTTAAAATATCAGTTTTTTTTTTTAAATTTACGGTGAGATTCTCCGAGTCTCCTTCCTCTAACGTCTTCAAGTTCAGCTTAAAATTATACTTTTAAAATTAAATTTTGAAACATTGAGGTTGGATATCCCATTAAGTCCCCTAAAAATGATCTTAATTCTTCACCTCTGAATCGTTTTCGGAGGAGATCATTCATGGAAACCCTTACCGTATAGTTTACTAAAGACCAATGTAAAATTGCAATTTTAAAACTCCAGTTTAATTCATTTTTCTTACCCCCCCCCCCCTTCGTTTTCTCACCTTTGCATCACCCATAGACAGCTTAAACGTTATTCAAACATCGGCTTCAACAAATATCTCGGGAAGGTATCCCTACACATTTGCCCGAACATTAAAAATATGGCCTAAAATTGCGTTATTAAACCTAAAATAAGAATTTTTTAATTAAAAGCCCTGAAAATGCCGAGAATTCCAGTCTGTGGGCCTCTGATTCTCTCTTTTATAGCGTTAAATAGTTTGCATGAAATATATGTATAATATTGAAATATTTCTTTGATATCTGCAACAGAATGATCTTTTTACTTGTCCAATAATTACACGTTTTCGTCAAAATTTTCATCATATGTTAATTAATTTTAGTTCATCAAGTTGTACATTTTACATAAATAGGACATGGTCATTTTTCAAAATATAGAATTTTTTTAGTAACGTGTCGAACAGAAAATTGAAAAATTGATTTAAATAAGGCAAAAAAAAAAAAGGTAAATTTCTCAGAATTATCTTCTAAACCGGTGCTTTTAAAAATTTTGATTCCCAACCCTATTTTTGAACAATTCCAGGCCCGATATATGTACTGAGACACAGATACATTTATACAATCCTATATAAGCTTTAGTAGTTTCAGAAAACAGATCAAGATAGCTGATATAACTTTTTGCATATATTTCGAGCTCAGAGTAGAATTTCAAACATTATTTTTTTGCTTTACTATGCATTTTTGTTAAATTTAAATTGTGAGAATCAAATTTCCTAAATTTATAAAGTAACAAATAACAATAAAGGTTAGGAATCGTTGTTCCAAGCATAATCGATGGTCAAACATCTGGATTACAATTGTATAATTTTTAAACTTAGTTATTTAGATTATTCTACAACTTAAACAGTATGATGAATAAAAGTTTATTTAAAACAAAATGTGAATGCTCAGAGATGTACAAGTGCTTAATGTACAAATGCTAACGCATAATGTACACAAAATATGGAGCTCAACGATCTGCGAGTGCTAAGTCAATTTTCAAATGTTTAAGCATAATGTAATGAATAGTAATAGAAATAAGTAACTTGCAATAAATTATTCCAAACCAAACCAACACAGTTACAGATGAAAATTCTGAAATCGACCTCAATGTTTACTAATACTTTCAGCGTAGCTTCGCAGAATTCGGCACGTGTGATGAAATACGTCACAATTTCGTAGCACAAAGTTCTTTCAATTAAGTTTATGAGTGAGGGTTTTGAAAAAATGTAACAAAACTTACAGTAAAAATAACGTCATTTAATTTAATAGTGTATACATACAGTATATAGTACAACCAACCAATCTTCATCTAGCCATTCTCATTGCAGCAAAGAAAGCAATGATTTTACAAGTGTGCCCAAATGTGACCAAACATGTTTTCAAATGTGTTGACGAACCATCTGCTGCCTGGACTCGTGTGTTGGCAGTCGAGGTTCAATATCCAGAACCAATTTGGAACACTTTCCTTCTGACGGAGCTTATTCAGATTACTTCATAGTTTACATTCATATATTAGGATCACTTTTTCTGAAACAAAGTGTTCCAAATTGTGCAGGTTTATTTGCAGTGTGTGTTTGAGGCACTGGAGAGGATCGGGTATGTAGCATTATAATAGCCTTAGGCATCGGTAATCCACTTAGTGGTACAGAATATTAATGCATCAAAATTTACTTAAACAAATTATAACTGAGATTCACTTCGGGCAAATTAGTTTAAGTGTGCAGATAGACGGTATTAACCCGTATTTATAAAATATGTAACTTTGCATGCATTTTGGACTATCCTTTAAGGTTTTTTATTTAAACTAAAATCGAAATTAAAAACAGTTGATAAGGAATTCACTTAAGTACATTTAGTACAGAAAATTCTCAACTCAAAGAGTAGTTACACAAAAGTACCGTATATTCAAAGCTAAGAGGTTAAACTTTGGCGATTAAAGAACGTTCGATAAGAAAGAAATCGACAAAGAGGAAACAATAAATACAAATTCTTTGGAAAAATATTCTTTATGATGACCGTATTTACGCATTTAAAACTATATAATTAAATAACATGGCTCACAAATTTATTATCACTAATTATCAAAAAGAAATTGCCGAAAAAAATAGAGGCATGTGAAAAAAGCAATTTTTTTTTTTTTGAAGAATACGAGTAAAAGAGGTAAAAATTCACCCCTTTGTTTGAAAAGACTCACCTCTTTGTAAAATATACAATACTACTAGCAACATGCTACTACTAGCTTGCATTCTACTAGCCAATCGTAATTTTGTTACTTAAGAATTCATTTGGAACATTTTCGTGGTCCAACATATTTCCAAAGTCTTTTAACAGTTAAAAATCCTGCCAACTTATCAATTAGCATGTAAATAACTCGTTCTTATAGAGCAAGACAAAACTTTGGTAACTAACTTTATTTGATACATGTTACTTTCTGACTCACTCCTTAACTCAAAGAATAGTTTATAACTCTTTTAACTTTTATGACGAGTTTTAAATCTTATTTATGTATGGCAAACATTTAAAAAAGATCATTGTGACGACATATTGCAAGGGGAGCGTCAGCAGAAATATATTGTCGTTGAATGTCAAACGATATGAATCAAAATCTAATTTAAAATAAAAAAAGGCAAACTTAACGAAACGGAAACTCAACAGGGGAATTTTGTTTGCCACTGTCGCAGAGAATCAACGAAAACAATTCTATCAAAACAAGATTATTCCATAACAACAAGGAACGCAAATTAATGCTTTTCGGCATCCCCGGTGGAAGTGGAAGATTTGATAAATTCAACAATAGCCAAAAATCGATCAACAGGCAGACTGGCTTTTGCGATGATGTTATACGAAGCTGCTGGGACTTTCCTTAGTGGTTAAAAAACTGACTATCTCACATTTAAACGTATTTGACTATCTCCTCCAGAAAGACTTCGTATGTTCCACATGAAAAAACTTGCATTTGGGAAAACTTCTTCAGGAGAATGTCTCATAATGTAGGACGAATATTCAAAGAGCCACCGTTTGCTTACAGCAGGCGTAGGTAGAGCCCTAAGTGTAAGAAGGTTCAGACAAAATTAAGAGAGGTGTCACCTTTGTATTTGACGGTGGATTTCATCAAACTCTTCCTGTGGTGCCCTAGAGGAGCGCGTGTGAATATACTTCAATCCTGATTCAAGTCGTATCCTTTTAGGAGCCTTTTACGATCTATGTATCTTAAGAACAACTATAAGAGTTTGATTAGAAGATGGTGTTAAGCATTACTAGAGTCTTTTATTACAAGTAACTAACGGAAACATATCTGCAAAAAGATACCACAATATATGAGTCAGGAAATTCTCTCGAAATGATTTTAATCTTCAATGTTTTTCCTGAAACCTAGACTCTTTTTCAAAAAAATTACATGTGGATGTACGAGAGGGGAATAGTTTTTCCCATGCATCATCCACATTCCTTCACTCCTTGGGACTTTCCTTCATGCTTTTAAAATTTAAAGCAATTTCCCTATAAATTTATTGCACAACTTTAATTTGCCTAATTTAAGCTATGGGGAATCGGATCGTAATTAAAATCACTAAGAAACATTATGACTTAGAGTATTTATTCTTACATCAGTAGTAAATCAGTTGGATCATATTCCTTGCATTCCCATGGTCCCCTGCATATTTGCTTTTCCAATTTAAGTGATTGCAATTTCGAATGAAAATTTCTTCCCATCCCTTCACCATTTAAAAATCTAAAGTTCAAACGTACAACTTGACTATACGTAGTACAACGGTGCATACGGGAAGGTTGTATTGTTCAGTGGGAACTATATGTTAGTCTCTCTTGATCACAAAATGGGGTAAATCAATTTGTTTACAATCTCATAAAAACAAAACGAAAATGTTTATTACTATTTAACTTCAAAACAAAAAGTTTAAACATATTTTTTTTAAGATTGATAGTTTTTGAACCCGAACAAGGTTGGGGCGAGCCGCTAATATTAAATAAATGGCTAATCAGTTACTCTGCAACTATGACTTATTCCCCCATTCGCTAGTTGTTTGAATATTCAGTAGTTATGATAAAAGTTCTCTTTTATTTCCAAACAACATGGGCTCATGGTAAATTACTGAAAATACCTTATGGTTTGTATTATGGTATTTTCAGTAATTTCAGATAATACTCCCTGTCGCGTAGTCCGGCGAAGGAAATGAAATGGCCGATGTGACAACAAGCGAAAAAAGTCATAACTGTAAGCAAAGATTTCTTGAGCGAGCTCAGATATAAGTTAACAATTCCCACAGCACTTTGAATGAAAACTTGCCGTTGTCGCAAGAAAACTTTAATGCTCTCCTGAGTTAATAGCCCTTTGGCCCAATGATCAAAGTGGTCAAGTGCATGGGGCGATTGCTCCGAAAATGAAAACAAAGATAACCCAGTGTCAGGGAATCAACAGCGCAACAATGCTGATCACTTTGTCGTAACTATGACAAGATTTGAAAATACGTATTAAAGACTTCCCTACATTTCAAATGAAACCGACTTAAATCACAAATATTCAAAAAACAACATAAACACAACAGTTGGCAGATGAAAAAAAATGTCCCACCATACTCACGAACAGTGGCAGACGGCCTTGGTATTCCTCGGGTAATCCAATAAAAGATGGAACACACTAAACAATAAATAGTTCGCATTCAAGACGATCACATCTTAAAACGAGCAGATGTTTGCTATCACATGACTCCCTTTTACACCAACTTAAAGATAATAGTGCCTTGGAGTACACAAAGAAACACTTTAAATATTTTTACCCCAAGTTTGTTGCAAAACGAAAGCAAGGTATCGTTTTATACAGATACATTTTCCCAAAATTAGACATTCTAATGTGATTCAATGGTGAACTCTCTAAATATTGCCAATTAGTAAAATATGCAAAACGTTTTACGCGTCATGTGACCTATTTTTAAATTTATATTTCAATGTTTTTCAGTGCCATCCAGTTAGACATGCAAAGAAGAATCACCTCCTCGTGGTGTACCCTGGAACGCTTAGCGGTTAAGTGTTTTACGTTTTTCTGGTATGCGTTTTAATTCCCAAATTAGTCCTCATGACTCTTCTCGGGTTTTGTAGTGGAACGCAGGCGGTATGTCTCTATCCAAAAAAAAAAAAAAAAAATCATTGCTGCAGCAAGTTTTGACCTATACTGCTTGATCTGTAACCTTCGGGAATCTTTGGATAATTTTAATCTGAAGCGCTGCCCTAATTGTACTTCAAGAGTTTATGGGAACGATACTGGGAAGTAAAATACCGAATGGGTCCATAACCTTTTTTTTTACCGTCATTCTTTTATTATTTCTTCGTTTATTAGTTAATTTGTTTTGGATGTCATTATTGCCTTTTTTTAACCCTCTATTGGAAAAAAAATCATCCAACTAACTCGAATACAAAATTTGCGAAGTTATCTTTTTTTCTTTCAAAATCTAGTATCAATTTTGATTTGTTTATTTTTTAAAGAAATAGCATGTTCTTTTAAACAAGAAAAAAAAAAAGCTTCAGAGAACCGCATTGAATCCGAATCAGAAAGGGGGAAAAAGACAGTTTATTGCGCTGTTAGTTTTGATGGCGAACAAGAAAAATTACGAGAGAAAGTTCTTGTGTTACTCGAAATATATTAGATTCCAGTAGTAGATTGCAGCCGTCCACTAATGATGGCTATCTTCATGAGAGCAAAGTCGTGTTGTTTGACAAACCCTCGTGATTCAGACGATCCTATTAGATGAAATTCTCTTCTCTTAGAGTTCCATAGCTGTACATTGCGGTAGGAAATACTAACCAGAAATAAATGCTGCTACAAAGCAAGTTTACTGTATATTTTGGGAGTAAATAAATTTTTATTATCTCCTAGAAAAAACATTACCTTAAGTGACATACATGATTCTTTAGTACTTTTCTTAGTAATCGCATTGTTTTTTTTTTCATACCAAGAAAGCAAATACTATATTTCAGTATTTATACGCTTCCCATTTTTTAAAGAATCTCGAAAGGAAAGAAAATTTCTTCAGATTTATTCCTTTTTTCTAAATTTAGTGCTGAAGTTCTTGGTAATGAAATAAGATAAATGTCCACTTTTTCTAACACTGAATTAATAACCCCCCCCCAAAAAAAAATGCAGACAAAACAGTAACGAAAAAAAAAAGAAAACTCCGAAGTTTAAATGCTTTTATTTCATTTTCTAGGATCTAAAAAAAGTTATAAAACGTATTTAAACTTCCAGTTTCAGAGATTCCTAATTTTGGTAATGTGAAATGCTAAATGCTGACTCAGTGTTCAAACATTTATGTTAGTGCGTATTTTAAAAAAATAGGAGCATTTGTATACTAATCTATCATCAAAACCTTGTCGATCGTTTGAGTGTGTTTTTATGAAAGTGAAATAATTGCTTTGTAGGAATGAACAAGCATGCATGTGTGTTTGTGTGCGTGTTTTCATTTTAACAAATGTTATAAGTTACGCGTCTTGAATTAATAGGTTTGAAAAAGAATCAGTATTATTTTTAAATTGAAGTCCATCTGTATACACAATATGTTTAATTCCTTGTATTACATTTTAAGGTATATAACAATATAGTATAGATTATTTCACTTTGTTTCATGTTTGCGAAGCTTATGCTTAAAGTTTTAGACCACAAAATGTTTACTTTTAGTAAAACTTAAAAGGTAAGATTACAAACTAAAATGTTTTGCGCAAACATATTTGTTTGCCCAAAATTATGTTTTTGCGATGTCATTTAGGAGGAACGCATTAAGATAAAATGTTATTCCATGACAAGTTCCAATTCCATACCTTTATACTCATCGCAACTAGAATAGAGAATCCCATTGAAAGATAATTTATTTTTAAACCTATATTTATACGTTATATGGTAAGAACTGTGCAACAAGAGATCAATATAATTGTATTACAAAAATCTGTTGAATTTTTTTTTTTCTTCTTTTAATACGAATACTGCTTTTTTAAACGATAGTAAAAGAAGATCAAAATAGAGATTTTAAGAGAGAAGATTGGAGACCTGGGCTATGACTAGGGCTGGACTATCGATAATATATCGATATATTATCGCTATAAATATAGCGTAATCTATCGATATATATTTATTACCGCGGGGTAGCGATATTCAGATTTCAATCTGTCTGATATATCAAAGAACCGGACTTAATTAAGTACGAATTGAAATAACGAATTAAAAACACATATTCCTTCATAGTTCTTTGTGCTTAATGAGTCAATTGTGCCAGCCAATTAATTCAGATTTCCTAGAAATTTTACGGATTTCCATGCCTTTTTTCGCTGACCTGATCGCAAGAAAAATTTTCGAGTATTTTCGTGTTTTGCAGAACAAAAAAATTGTATCTTGCCAATTTTGGTGCTAGGAGCGTTTTGTGGATCTGGTAGGTAGCGCCGCGCGTGTTTAAAGCCAACAGGGCTGCCGTAAGAGAATTCACTCGTTGCATTCAGATACTCAGATAAAATCCAAATACGTACATCTGCGAACTTCCGACTGACGGAACTTTTGCAATAAATGCGCGAAAATAGGGTTTTTTGGTAAGTTCTACGCATTTTTGGATTTGAAGCCGTAGGGGAGGGTGGGGCAAGATGAGATACTTAACCAAAAAAAACAGTTGTGGTGGCAAACATAAGTCAAAAATAAATTCGAAAACAATGTCTTTATTATCTCTCAATTACTACAAATGAATAAACATTGACTTTAATATTCTATTTCCAACAGAAAATTTTAGGCGCATGTTTAAACTTATTGTGCTAAAATCCCATCTTACCCCACTAGGTGGGGCAAGATGAGATTCAGTGTTTACATGAGCCAGTACAGTTATTTAAGTACAGATTTTGGTTTTGATTTTTCAATCTTCACTCTTTTGCCTTTATCTTTTGACAGGCCAACTGTTGTTGCTGTACTAGTTGATGAGATCCATGAAAATATTTCTTCTAAATTCCTTTTCACGTTTCGTTTTTTCTTCTTTTGCTCCTCGATCTTTTCCTCTTCCTGCTTAGATGTTTCTATTTTCTTCTCTCCTCTGCTTAGAGGTTCCCATTTTCGTCTCTTCTTTTTACTTAGATTTTTCAATTTTCTTCGGCTCCTGCTGCGTAGATATTTCCAATTTCTTATCTCTCTGCTTAGATTTTTCTATTATTTTCTCTTCACTCTGTTTAGATTTTCCCATTTTTTTATCTTCTTTTTGCTTAGATTTCTCCATTTTCTTTGGCTCTTTCTGCTTAGATTTTTTTCCATATTTTTCTCGTTTCTTTGCTCAGATTTTTCTATTTTCTTCCCTTCCTTTTCAGCCTTCATAATTATATCATTTTGTAGTTCATTTTTGTATGGTGATTCCGTGATAACCGCAGTTTTTCCACGTTTGCGAGGCTTTTTCTCATTTTTGAATGAATTGCAGCTTGGTACTGGCGAAATATCCTCTGGAGAATATACAATATTCGACAATACCTCAACTTGTTCGAGGAGTTGAGGATGTACAAATGAATGAGCCTTTGCTACCCTCATGTTAAGGATTTTGTAAGCCTTGACATTGGTTATTAGAAGTAGAATTTTGAACACAAACAGCATCATCACCGTCGCCCGTCAGTTCTGTAGCTTTATTAGTTACAGGCTCGGGACGTAGGGCCATAGTAGGCTGAAGTTCTCTGTTTGTAGTTTCAGCCGGTGCAAAATCGTGTTCGCCAAATACGGTTGGATTGAGTGGCTAGATACCAGTCTTACGGAAACCATTTACTGCAGTTGTCATAGTTGCGGCTCTTACGAAGGCGTTTCCATAAAGTTTTGCTATCTGAAACTGTGTAACCACCCGACCAGGGTTTGTTCGAAACCAATTAGCCACCTCTTGATCGTAAAATACACTTAATGGTTTCATGAAACTCACATCAAGTGGCTGTAAACGGTGTGTACAGTGTGGTGGGAAGCATAAGATAATAACACCCTTCTCTATCGCATAATCAATCACAGCCATATTTTTTGTATGTGTACAGTGACCGTCAAGAAGGAGTAAAACTAGTCTTTACTCCATCTTTACTTGCTCGACTCCATGTGACGAATTTCTTAAACCAAGAGAAAAATATTATACTTCATCCAGCCACTTGCATGGTATTTAGCCCAAGCCCCTGGTGAACAATCGTTCATGAGCTGATCATTTGCACGGACGCGAGGAAATACAAAAAGGGGAGGCATGTGTTCTCCAGAAGCACTAAAACAAACTTCGATGGTGACAGTGCTGCCTCTCTCAGCGGACGTCAGGCAACCAACTTGCTTCCTACCCAGCCAAAAATCGACTGCAGTTAAACTGCAAAAAAACTGGTGGTATTTGGAACCGAGCAACTGCAGTTCAACAAAGCATTAATCTACAGTTCAACTGCAATACGGAGGTTCAAAAAGACTGAACTTTTTGAACTGCAGTTTTTCGGTTCCAAATACCACCAGAATTTTAAAATAAAAAAACAGCAGTTTTTTTGCAATCTAACTGAAATTTTCTGAACTGCAGTTTTTCAGTTCCAAATAACACCAGAATTTAAAAATATATATCTGCAGAGTAACTGCAGTTCAATTGCAGTTCATTTTCTGCTGTTCTCTGGTTCCAAATACCACCAAAATTTCATAAAATGAAAACTGCAATTTTTCTTGAGTTTTAAAAAAAGACTGAAAAAACTTTACCCACCAAATTAAAAATATTAGTGAACAATTAATAACAAATAGAATTAATGCGATAGAAATCCAAAACCACTTCAAAATTAAAGCTTAGACAATTCTTGAATAGAAATGCCTAAATTGACTACAGATAGATGTGCCTAGTGCGTTTTATAAAACATCTAATTAAAACTGGAACGCTTCCTCCGAAATACAAATTAAGATTTTATTAATTTGGAGGATATCAAAATTGAAATTTTCCAGCCTAATTTTGCACGAAAATACATTGCTATGATTATGAAAGTTCGAGACACAATAACAAATAGAACTGTTTGTAAAGATTAAAAAATCATGAAATTTGTCCAAATCGCCGACCACGTGGTGCGAAGTAATTAAGTTAATTAGACTGGTTAATATTGAGATATCATAACACAATTTTTTTCATGGCTAGATATTGATAACATGAATATTCGCTCAAAGTTTTAAGTCAATCGGTGAAAAAATAAAAATTACAAAAATTAAAAACTTCCGATAAGGTATTAAATTTTCAAGCTAACCCTAAGCTGCTATGCACTAATTAAATAAGAGTTAATTACACAAATAATAACAGGTGAATTTTCAAGTGTCTTACCTTTTTGTAAACCGGAGTCATATTTCAGTCCTTTTGCATGGGATTTTGAACGATGAAACTTAAAATTGCACTAATAAATTGATTTCGAAGCGGAGAAAAAAACAGCGCGCTTTCAGGGCTAAAGTGGTTACCTTCCTTCGTAGTTCTTTGCTGGGGAACCCCGCGGCGCCGCTAGTAGTTCGGTCCCGATCGCGGTGTTCCGGTGCGTTTGTACTTAGGTTCCGGGACATTGTTTCAAGCGATATGTGTTCTTATTTAATTTTAAATTCCTTATTTTTTTTTCATAAGAGACTAATTTGACATTGTTTAAATCCGAATCCTTCTTGAAATTGTTTTTTTTAAACCATATTTTCACCTACATTATTCAAAAGCTAATAAATATGGCATAACTTTACAAGTGTCAATGCCAAAAGTAATATATTTATGTTTTCAGCCAGACATGCACATTTATTTTATCCTCAATAATTTAGCTTTAATGAATTTCATTAGGTGCGGCGTGTGTGCTCAAGGAACATAAAAGAGATCAAATATCTCAAACGTCACAACAACTCACATAAGGTCCACTCGTCATATAAAGCAATCGACCGCTATCTATGAATCATAACTTGCATAAAAAAGCTAAGGTCACGCTACGGCAAAAATTAATTTATAAGTGAAATCAATCATGATTGCTCAAAAATTTATAAATAAACAATAAGAATGTATAAATAAATAATAAGAATATATAAATAAATAATAAAAATATGTAAACAAATAAATACAATAAAAATAGATAAAAAAAACATAAAGATTAAAAGTTTCAATGTTATCATCTTTCTTTTTTTTTTGCATGAAATTTACTTAATAGTACTTTTTTAAGGAGTCATACAGTCAGACCTCGTTTTACAACACCCGGATTTCACGACATTCCAGATATCACGTTAATTATTTAAAATGACGAGCACATAACATATCATTTCAATGGTAAGTCGAGCCGGATTAAACAGCAGTGTTTTATTGTGAAACTCCAGCTAGCACGACACTTAGGGCTGCTTAGACAAGATCTAATTTTTCTTCACAATTGAAATCTTTTCAGTAAAACGATAAAAACATATGGAAAAGTTGATTGCAGGAATTTCTGAGAAGCGATAAGAGACCTGTGTTAGTATAACCTATGCCTGTAGAATGGCGGGGCGGGTACGTAAGTTCTGCACGTGACGGATTTTAACGTTTGACATGAGGGACAATAGATAGGAATGCAGAGCACGTGAGTTTCAAAAAATGGACTAAGGAAGTAGCAACAGAAGAGCTATGGCAATCCTTGCAAGCTTCTCTCATGGGAAAAGGAGAACATTCTTGACACCCATATTAGATTTACAAGACATACACAAAACCTTTTAACTATAGCAAAAAAATAGACAACGTTCTTCTAAGTTCGAAAGGTAGGGATTAGCTTTTAGAATATTTCCACTTAAAAATCAACTTTGTAAAAAGTACGATTGTTTTAATTGTTATTCAAAAAGTTAAAAAAAAAAAACCTTTCTGAAAAGTTTTACGGGGAAATAAAAATAAAATGGAGGTGTTTTTTTTTTATTTTTTTTATTTTAAGACTTTAAGCTTGTCCTTAAATAATTCAAAATTATGTTAGTTGAATTTGATCAATAATACCAAATTATTAATTAGTTTAATCAAAATGTAAATTCATTAAAATATTGTTTAGGCGTCAGTATGCCTATCTGTCATAGTTTTGGTTGTTTGCTATAGTTTTGGTTCGGGCGGAGGTTCAGTATTCATATAAATGGCATACATACATTACTTGCATACATACAATTTTTGGAATTTCGAAAGGTGGTTGCTTTGTAACACGTAACTCAAAGGAATAAATAGTTAAAATTACAACTTATTTTTTAGTTAAAAAATGAAATAATGTTACAAAAAGGAAAAAAATTAAAAACACCGAAGCAATATAGCATATAGTTGAGAAAAAGATAACTTTTTTTTTACTTTAAAAAAAAGTGTAGTTTTTATGAAGTTGCGTTTGAAACTTTAAAAAAGTCACCAAATAGTTGGTCCAGTTTGCTTCGATAGTAAAAATCTGCAAAATAACTGCAATTGCAAAAAAAGATTAAATAAAAGCATTTTGCATTCACCAAAGCAACTGCAGTATTTTTCAAATATACGCGAAAATTTCTTTTCATCTGCAGTTTTTTTGAAGTCGTTTTTTAGCTGGGTACCTTTTAAAGCGAGAATTTTTGATCTATGCTTTGGTACTATTGACACACCAGTCTCGTCGCAATTATATATTCTTGCTGGTGTCAATTTATTCTCATCTACAATACGGGTCAATAGATCAAAAAACTTTCCAACATTAACTTCGTTGAAAGCAGCTGCTCGGGCCGCACTTGTAGCTTCTGGTTTTCTAAGTGCAATTTGAGAATGGCGAGATTTGAATGCGAGTATCCAATATTTACCAACTATTTGTTTTTCTTTGTTAAAGCTGTGGTTTTCCCCAATTTTTCAGCCCATTGATATGCCAAGAGCTTAAGGTCATACGATGTAATGCCAAATAGCCTTTCTTCTATTTTCAAAATATAGTCCAAAAGTAGGTCTTCTTCCAAAGAAAAAATAGTTTGATTGTGCCCAAAGGCTTAACTAGATCTACACTTGCGGTTTCTTTGTTTGAATAAATTTTTCCAGATGTTGAAACCGTGAAAATACCCCTATCCAACGACTGTGTTTTAGTTTCTTTCACTTTTCTATGAAGCCGCCCGTGGTACATTATAAGCTCGGGATGCTTTCTGAAATCCCATTTCACCATTCATTATGGATTCAATGGCATGTTTCATCGATTCTTGTGACCAACTGCCTCTATTTGTCTTTCTTTTTTAAGTTCTCACCATAAGTAGAAATCTGAAAAGAATTAAAAACAAATTTCAATAAATGTGGGGTAAGATGAGATAGTATTCCATCTTACCCCTCTTACAGTAGCTCGTCTTGCCCCACTGCGCCATTTGTCGTGTTCACTGTCTACTCAAGTTCAGGTTATAAATAAAATTACATTAAATCACTGTAAATTTATCCTTTTGAATTGTGGATTGCGATTATATGATAACAAAAAAGATTTTTAAAAAATGGTACTCACCAAACTACATTTGAAAAGATCACCCAACAAAATAGGAGTACGGCGAAACACACGAAAATTGAGAAGAATATTTTATACGATGCAAATGCCGCGCACAAAATGATTGATTCAACCAACGTGGTTTCTTTTTCTTCCATTGCAACTACTTGACTACTTTTCCGCTAGATGTCTGCACCCAAATAGTGAGGAGTTTCAGTATCTCATCTTGCCCCGCTATCTCGTCTTGCCCCACCTTCCCCTAATTATTAGAGCGAAGCGAATCCGAGCATACTTTTGGTTTTACGTTACGTCGGTAGTTTATTGTAGCTCTTTCGTTTGGTATTTTTTGACTTCAGTTTAAGAGTCGTTATCAAATAACGGAATTAAAAAAATGAATAAATTTTCGTATTCGTTTTTTGGTTAAATTGCTTGTGAAATAATGACATTAATGAGATATTTGATTTACCTAATAATATGGATTTTTGAATGGAACTGCTGAAGAAAAATTAATTGCATTTTTAAAATCAATATTAAAAAATGTGTGTATCGTTAAAAAACAATTGTTTTAAATGTATTATATATTTTAATTAACCAAATAACGATTTTAATAATGCAAATTTACAGTTTACGTCAGATTTTTGACATATATGGCAGACAGCTCCTTTGATCGGAACCCCTCTCCCCCTCCCACCGGGGACTTCCTTTTACGAATCCACATTTTCCGTCGGATCTTAACCAAATTTGCCACAGCGGTCTCTTGATGCTTAGGAATTTTCATAGGGAAATTTCGCCTACCGATGAAGGAGGGGGGAGGGGAGATGAAAACACTCTACGGAGGTTTTCCTTATGCAAATCTAGTTTACGTCGGATTTTTGAAAAACTATTGGAAACAAGTACTTTTATGCTCAAGAATTCACTTAGGGTAGTTTTCGTTCGCAATGGGCCCACTCTACCTCCTACAAGGGAATTCGTTATACAAATCCACAGTTTTCGTCAGATCATTGCCAAATTTGGCACAGCGGTTCTTTGATGGGCAGGAACTGTCATAGGGGTTATCGTCTACCTATGAGGAAAGGGGGGGATGCGAATACACCCCACAAGGGGTTTTTCTTATGCAAATCCATTTTTCGTCGGATTTTTTTTCAAACATGGCGCAGCGGTCCTTTGATGCTCAGGAATTCGCATAAGTTTTTTCTCATCAAAATGGGGTGTATGGGGACCACCTTGAGTGGTTTTGCCAGAAAATCCAGAATTATTACGAAAAATTCAATGATGTTTAAATTTAAATTTTTTTCCATTCCATCGTTTCCATCCGTCAACATTCAATTCAAAGAGAACCTTTACTTGTTTTGTGAGTGCAAAGACGGGACAATCGGGGATTGTGTTTACGTTTATAAGAATAAAACGGTACGAAGAATAAACTGGTGGCATAGTCAAACTATTTGTTAAACAAAATAGTATAAATACATATATGCATAATTAATAGCCTATGACACTCAGTAGCAACGTACCTTTCACATATTGAAACATTTTTTCAAATAACTGCAATGATTCCACAAATTACCTCGAACATATAAAATCCCAAAAATCCGGTCTATCTCTTTATAATATTAGTATAGATCTGCAGTACAAAAACCAAAATCCATTGAAGCTGAATAACTATAACTGTAATCACTTTAAAGAAATCTTGATTCGCTCTTTGCAAGGTAAAAATACCATGCATCCAACAGAAGGTTCCAGTACTAAAAAATGTTTTAAAAAAATTGTAAACGAAGTTTGAAAAAAATAATAACATCTATAAAGGACTTCAACAAATGAAACTTAATGTAAGAAAATACCATATCAATTTTTGCAATGTGTAAAACCCTTTTAAAATAAATTACTAAATTATTCAAAAAAATACCGCGCCTTAGAAAATCAAACTGACGAAAATATGTTTGATATTTCATCATGCAAATCTTTATATATTATTTCTGTAGCCTGTTTTTGGTTTCTACGCCAGATTTTCCTCAATTCTTGATCGATTTCTTTGATTTACACCTTATTTTAAAGCTTATGGTGCTGGCTACTGACGAAAAATAGACCCACGGTCTAAAAATTGTTTTTTGAGCCGAAAAACCTGTTTTAAAGAACCAGAATGAGACTTTCGGTTAAACTTATAACTTTAACTTGCACTATAACCGACAGAGCTGAATAGCTTGATCGGCAGAGCGTTCTCCTCGTAGCCAGGAGAATGCGTGTTCGGGCCCGCGTCCGGACAAGCTGCATCAAAAAATTAGAGAAATATTGTGCATTACATGAATACTTAATTAAGTGAATAACAAATATGAGGGAATAGAATAAATGAGTAGGAAACGCACTTTGCTGTTATGAAAAATTAATGTGGTTTTGTGCTAAAGTACTTCTGAATTGTACGTTTTTTTTTTTTTTTTTAAGCTTTGGCTCTGGTAAGAAAATTAAAGCATAATGTAAGTGAAAATATAAGTAACAGGTTTGAGATTTCAGACTACAATACAATTGTTTTTTGTTCAGAAAAAAATCCTTATATATTATTTCTGTAGCCTGTTTTTGGTTTCTACGGCAGATTTTCCTCAATTCTTGATCGATTTTTTTGATTTACGCCTTATTTTAAAGCTTATGGTGCTGGTTACTGACGAAAAATAGACCCACGGTCTAAAAATTGTTTTTTTCAGCCGAAAAACCTGTTTTAAAGAACCAGAATGAGGTTTTCGGTTAAACTTATAACTTTAATTTGCGCTACGACCGACAGAGCTGAATAGCTTGATCGGCAGAGCGTTCTCTTCGTAACCAGGAGAATGCGGGTTCGGGCCCATGTCCGGACAATCTGCAACAAAAAATTAGAGAAATATTGCGCATTACATGAACACTGAATTAAGTGAATAACAGCTGTGAAGAAATAGAATAAATGAGAAGGAAACGCTTCTTGCTGATATGAAAACTTGAAGTGACTTTGTGCTAAATTACTTCTGAACTGTACGTTTTTTTTTTCTTTTTAAGCTTTGACTCTGGTAAGAAAATTAAAGCATAATGTAAGCGAAAATATTAGTAACAGGTTTAAGATTTCAGACTACAATAGAATTGTTTTTTGTTCAAAAAAAAATAATAAATCGTATATTGAAATATATATTTTTCTAATGAGTTTTTGACTCTTTGTACAAATAAAAAAATTACTACCTCAATTTGAAGGGTAAAATATATATTTTTTCTTCTTTTTGCAAAAAAAAAAACAAAAACAAATTCCTTTATCTCATTTTTATTACATTCGAAAAGCTACGCTTAAAAAAGCGCATAGTTTAATTTATTTTGTATTTTAACCGTGCTGTTAACTGATGAACACGTGCTGCCATCTAAATCATAACGGTTCAAGCAGCCTGCGGTAACAAATTGTAAAAATTTTCACGAATAAAAAAATGTTTCTTCAATATCTTATCTTATATATTATTCCCTTCTCATTTTAAAACTTATCTGGCTGGCTAATGAAGAAAAATAGACTTACGGTCGAAAAATCAAGTTTTTGAAAACGCCCCTTGCTGTTTCAAAACCTCGATGCAGCCTGTAGTTCTTATGCATTTTTTAAAAGCAAAGTTCTAATGCAGTTTTCCATTTTTTACGTCGCTTTCGGCAAAAAAAAAAAAAAAAAAAAGCCTGTGTGTGTGCTCATATTTTAATAAAGCTTAAAAGCACTGGACTTAGTTGTTCGGTTAAATTGATAAGTTTTTTTCGGTAGAGCGTTCGGCTATAAACTATCTGAACTTCGGGCAAGTTTGGGCTGTCCGATATAATATCAAATTTATATTAGTATTACGCATTACATGTACTCATAACATACAAACGTAATAAAATAAATGCAGTAGGAATGCTACTTGGTGTTTCGACTCCTTTATGCAGGCTACAGTTATCATTCGGATCAGTTGACTGTTAATCGAAGGGTGTCCTTCCTTTTTTTTAAGCTTTGCCTACATCCAGACCACTCAGCATAATGCAAGCATAAAAAAGTATTAGATTTACCAAAAGGAAATCCTTATTGGGCAGAAAAACATTTTCATTGTATGCTGAAATGTAGATGTTTCTAATAGCAGTGTTCGACCTTTTGTACAAATGAAAAAATACTACGCCAAACGAAAACTACGAGTTTCACCCAGTAAACCTTTAATTTTTTATTCGCGCGAATACGATATAAAGCATTAAAATTATTATCAACTTCATTGGCAAGAAATCATCTTCTACTCCTCTGCTTTATCTGCTTTCTGCTGAAAAAAAAAAAAAAAACATTTTGTCTACGTTCGAAAAATTACACTTAAAAAACGGACTCAGTTCAACTGGTTTTGGTTTTGAATTTTAAGTGTTCGATTAAAAGAGAAACATGTGCGGGCATTTAAGCCGTAACTGTTAAAGCAACCTTCTATGTGAAATAGTTCAATATTCAAAGATAAAAACACTTAATTTCAATCTAATTTATTACTTCTCTAGAATGTTTGTTTCAATCGCTACGTGAGATCTTCGTCATTCTTTAATCAAATTCCTCGCTTTTCGAATAATTTTAAATCGTATTCTGCTGGTTAATGACAAAACATAGAAGCATGATCTTATTATTATTTTTATTATTTTTTTTTGGCAAAAAGCTTTTTTGCTGTTTTTTACTACGCATTCCTTCAATGAATAGCTTTCGAAAAGGAAGGCGCAATTGCTAGGTTTGTTGGGGTGTCGGACTGTTAATCAGAATGGCGCCAATTCGAATCCGTGCTAATAAATATCTCTTTAATGTTTCTTTTTTTCCCGTCAGATGCTCACATGGGCAGGACTGTATTTGCCACAACCTGTTTTTTTACATGCACAATTATTGCTTTTTCACGAGTCACTACTCAGCCACACTTTTAATGATATTTATGTTTGAATTGAAAATATGTACGACCAAAAGGTGAGCAATGATCAAATTATCACAACGTTGTATTTAACGAGGTTTTGTTACTAATGTCTTTAAATTTCATGCCTTCTCTTCTGCGCTTACTTTTTTTTCGGTTCTTCTTCATAATGTTCTTCCTTTGAAATTCTTAAAGGGCGAAATACCTTATGAAACGATTCGAAACACAGTGCGGAGTTCCGCACGGGTCGACTAGTACTTTCTTATCCACAATTGCATTTTTAAAGTATCTGTCGATAAAAGAGCTTTTTTAATGTATTTAAGAGCATTTTATAGAACGAGAGCTTGAAATTTTAATATTAAAGCAAGCAACTTTAATAAAAATAGATAGAAGCAGAAAGAACTAGAAACGCTTAACTGAAAGATGTTGCGGAAAATTCCGATGATATGTTTTGCTTCTAAAATGGGAAAGATTTCGGAACCTTCTTCCAAATGAAAATGAAGGTTTTGTTTTTGAATATAAACAATTTAAAACGAAAAACACAACAAAAAGTCAAGATTCCTCTACACCATTAAGAGTGAGAACTAACTCCCCGAATGTGAAACATGCTTTTGAAGAAGCTGGTGTGTCCGATAGGCCGGCGTTAATTCTTGTTCATGCAGCTATACTTGATATAGACATAATAACGAAAGAATATTCTTCTAAAATATAGTCAACCGTAGCGGAAAGAAAAATGTAAGAACCACAATGACTTCAAAAGGAAAAATGAATAACCCATCCGAGAAGAATATGCGATGTACTTCAACAGCTGAAAAGACAAAATTTAATTTAACTTAAGGATGGAAAAAGGGACAGCTAGAAAGGCAATAACAGAAGAACATGTTGTTTTGATTTTAGATGCATGATAAAAATACATTGGCTGTGTCAGTTTTATGTCTCGTAGTTCTAACTTTAAAATTTATATTAATTTTGATGAGAAAAATATTGACATTTCTAAGATTCTAGCTGTGAGGGAGACCGCGATGGCCTGATCGGTGAGGCGTCGGACTCGTAACCAAGGATCCCGTGTTCTATGCCAGCTGGTTAAAGATCCTCCTCCTTCGTTAAGGGTGACTGGATCAAATTAAATATCGTTGCCTCAGAGCAACTGTAGGATATCTTAGTGTAATTCCTGGGATTAGATGTCTTACTGTTAATCTGAAGCGACGATATATCATAATCACAAAGTTCGTCGAGTTAATCAATACCTCTGGGGATGCTATACCAGCGATTGTTCGGCTTCTGTTTTTTTTTTTCAAAAAAAAAAAAAAAAAAAACAGAGCTGTTTTCAGAGCTCTACAGGTTAAACCGGTTAACCACAAACTCAACCGGTTAAACCACAAATAGAGGAGAGGACCTTGGAGTTTGATATGATATTGGATATGAGGAACAAAGGTTAGTTAAGGTTCTAAAAATTGAGTCATAAAAACAATTGAGGGTTCTGTTGAACGTCTTTTGCCATTGCTTCTTTTAATTTTATTTTTTTACATACTTATCAATTACCAGTATGCAATCTACTTCAATACTTGGACATAAAGCTACAATCTAAAAGATATTGTACATAAATGAGGAAAAAAATAGAATCGCGTGAAAAATGCATGTAGTAAGATTTAAGGCAGTCAAAGTAACTTAGCCTGAGGTTGCTTTAAGTGAGCATAATACAGAACAACGGGACCTCTACAAACTGTTCACTAGAATTTCAAAAGAAAATTTTTCATTTAGCTCTTCACGAAATTTCATCGGAAAAGCATCTCAGATGGTTAACGAAACCAAAAATACAAAATAATTTTGAGATTATATCATTCGACATAATACTCATTGGAGAACTTGAAAGTTTTAACACGATGTATATAAGTATACGCATTAATGTGGTTTGATATTAAAATTAAATCATTTTGGCGGTAAGGCAGTCAACACTTTTAGAATATAAAAAAGAAGCAATCTCGATTTTACCTGAAGAGTTAAAGAACATAACTCAGAAAACGCACGTTTCGGGCCCCCAGAAAACATTATATTGTTAATATTGTCTGACATTCTAAAACACGTGAAAGAGTTGAGATTTCAGCGAATTTTAAAAATTAAAAATTTCTAAACTCAATAATAACGCTCAGGAATTCTAGATTTTTACAGGCAATTTCAGATCTATCGATTTGATTGATTTTATCTCTTACTGCGACACCAGGTACGAAATCTATTTCTGTTAATGAGCTGACCCTAATAATCTTGGATGTTCCAGAGGAAATTTATATGTAATTATCGAGATGTTTTTCTTCATTAAAAAGAATGTAAAAAACGTGAAGGTTTTGATAGAACATCAGATTCATTTACCAGTGCTGTGTTTAAATGTATCCAGCGAGTCAGTCACAGGGGCGCATGATCCTGCTTTAAGTTATTAAAGATAACCTAAGACTGCGGCTTGGCAATTTTGGTTAAACGACCCAGTGAGGAGCCCCAATAGTGTTTGAATATTACATTTAGTGCAGCCATAGTAAAATGGTAGTCAATCTAAAATCAAAAGTGGGATCCACCTTTTGCTAGATTATAAAGAACTAGAATTTCAATTATGTAGAATACAATTAACTAATAGTAATTCGAAGCGACGCAACGGAGCAATTGAGTTACACACACACATTCTCTCTCTCTCTCTTTCTCTGCGACACAATATATGAATTTAACTGCTAAGTTATCATTAACATGCAGGTTTTTAATATGACTTACGGATGCCTCGAAATATGTATAGATTTTAATATAAAAAGAAAATATGTAAACAGCTGTTTTTTCTTACTATTTTTTTAGTACAAAACAAAAGAAAGAAAGAAAACCGTTTTTATAGTTTTTTGCTAACTTATTAATTTGTAACCTTATTGGAGGTGCTTGGGACAATGGAATATATCAATAGATTTTGATAATATAAAAATACATATACAAATAAATCTAAAATACAGATTTCCAACCACACGAAAAAATATTCGATTTTTGTTTCGAAACTTTCTTAAAATCATAAATTTTTACTACATTTGAAGCGCTTGAGCCACCGGAAGATTTGATCGGATTTCGAAGGAAAAAACTATAAATTTATAAATTCATATAAAACACAACTTTCACACTTCACCCCAGAGGTGAATTCAAGAAAAAATAACAATAATTTTTTATCTCTATAATACAGCAGAAATCATACCTCCCATGCGTTCAATGCATTTCCGTTGTTTTCTAAAACGTTGGGTCTGTTTTTAAATAGACGCAAAGTGCTGTATCTTTTTTCACCAATGATCTGACTTTTGCATTGTAAATAGAAGAAAAAAAAAGTAGACAACTCAAAGCATTTTACTTGTTTTCCCACAAATAGAACATTCCTGAAAGGGAAAAGGAAATCTGTTTTCTAGTGAAATCCAATATACAAAGACAGCGAATTCTTTTCATCAATAAAATTCCTTAGTACTTCAAATCTTTAAGCCAGACACTTGTTTAAGCATTTATGGTTATTTTTACTCCGGATTTATTTTCATCACAAACATATTACATGAAATTCTTTGAAAACAATTTTTCGGTTTAAGAAATTTTAACTTAATTTTATTTACAGAATAATTCTTTTTACTAGTTCTGTTTACTGACGAAAAAAAGAATGTTTTTGCTAAGCAATTTGCAACAGCGGAAAATAGTTCTGTATTGGCTTCCTAAATGTAGCAAAATTATCAAAGAAATATATATATATATATATATATATATATATATATATATATATATATATATATATATATATATATATATATATATATATATATATATATATATATATATATATATATATATATATATATATATATATATATTTGTGTCTTTAAATCGCGCTTGAGCTTCAAAATTTAAAAAAAAAAGATAAAAAATATTCGACTTTCGTAATATCAAATATTTTTCTGAAAATACTAATATTTTAATTTTTTCTTCTTTTTTTCATACAAATTCTTATTTTAAAACCATTTTTATATATCTTAAAATTACTTACATTCCTCTGAATTTTTATGTTTGCACATAAGCCGTAAAGTTTCATAAAACTAATCAAAAATTGATTTTTCTAAAGCTTTTTCTGGCACATATAAAAAAATGTCTTTCATAGTTTAGTTTTTACAACAAATGTGCACTATGAAGCTCGTTGTTAGAAAATAATTCTAGTCCGTTTTCAGCCCAGAACCCACCACAAAGAAAGTGTCTACATTTCATGCTGATCCAACCCTTTCCATTCAACCCATCTTGTTATTGACGTAATATTAATATTTACAATAACTGTCTGGTTTCAAACAAGTTTCTACTTTTAAATCAAGGCTGGAGATTGAATTTAAGACACAGTTCTGGCATTGCTGATGTTATACAGAACTGAAACAGATCATGATCGCTGTCAAAAACCAAAGACCTTACAGCTATTAGCATTAGTTAACATGTATTAATGGAGTTCTGGATCTGTATATTTTATATTTTTTCAAACGGATCTATTAATGACAAGCAGACACTCATAAGCAATATCTTAAACAATTATGCTTCAGTATAGTTTGAAATAAAAATAACAGTGTAAAAAAATAAATCTGTGAAACATGGACCTGTACACTTTGTGAAAGTTACACAATCTGCAAGTGAGTTGTCTGATGTTCTCCTAAGCATTGTGGATCAGGTGATTCAAAGAAATGCCTACTTTGGCTAATTTGGAGAACTTGTTATTAATCATGGCGGTAAATGACAGCCATAATGAAGGTATTGTATTACAAAACAGTACTAAATGCAAAAGAGAATTATCAATAAACACATTGATTACTAAAAAGTCAAGCTAAGATGAAGATTATCAAGAAACATTTCTTACGTATGTAAAGATTCCTCTAAAATTCCCATATCACACTCAAACTGTAGTAAAGTTTTTTTGAACTGCTCAGTGAATCTGCAGAAATGCATTTGAGGTATAGACGCATAAGATGGTTTTACTACAGCAAATCTATACTCACGATCAACAGTGCCAAAATTAAATCATAAGTGCAACCTCAAACCCTGATTCACACGTAGAAACTTGTTTAAAACAAGGGGACTTCCTTGATAAAAATTACCTTGACTGATGTAGTAAGGTAATTTTCGGAGCAATACTATTCTTACCCTC